>NW_027139857.1:17500-85267 GCF_035084215.1 Heptranchias perlo
ATAGCACAGGTTAGATACAGAGTAAAGCTCCCTCTACACTGTCCCATCAAACACTCCCAGGGGCAGGTACAGGGTGAGATACAGAGTAAAGCTCCCTCTGCACCGTCCCATCAAACACTCCCAGGGCAGGTACAGGGTTAGATACAGAGTAAAGCTCCCTCTACACTGTCCCATCAAACACTCCCAGGGCAGGTACAGGGTGAGATACAGAGTAAAGCTCCCTCTACACTGTCCCGTCAAACACTCCCAGGGCAGGTACAGGGTTAGATACAGAGTAAAGCTCCCTCTACACTGTCCTGTCAATCACTCCAAGGGCAGGTACAGGGTTAGATACAGAGTAAAGCTCCCTCTACACCGTCCCATCAAACACTCCCAGGGCAGGTACAGGGTGAGATACAGAGTAAAGCTCCCTCTACACTGTCCTGTCAATCACTCCCAGGGGCAGGGACAGGGTTAGATACAGAGTAAAGCTCCCTCTACACTGCCCCGTCAATCACTCCCACGGCAGGTACAGGGTTAGATACAGAGTAAAGCTCCCTCTACACTGTCCCGTCAAACACTCCCAGGGCAGGTACAGGGTTAGATACAGAGTGAAGCTCCCTCTACACTGTCCCGTCAAACACTCCCAGGGCAGGTACAGGGTTAGATACAGAGTAAAGCTCCCTCTACACTGTCCTGTCAATCACTCCCAGGGGCAGGGACAGGGTTAGATATAGAGTAAAGCTCCCTCTACAATGCCCCGTCAATCACTCCCAGGGCAGGTACAGGGTTAGATACAGAGTAAAGCTCCCTCTACACTGTCCCGTCAAACACTCCCAGGGGCAGGTACAGGGTTAGATACAGAGTAAAGCTCCCTCTGCACTGTCCCGTCAAACACTCCCAGGGCAGGTACAGGGTTAGATACAGAGTAAAGCTCACTCTACACCGTCCCATCAAACACTCCCAGGGCAGGTACAGGGTTAGATACAGAGTAAAGCTCCCTCTACACTGTCCCGTCAAACACTCCCAGGGCAGGTACAGGGTTAGATACAGAGTAAAGCTCCCTCTACACTGTCCCGTCAAACACTCCCAGGGCAGATACAGGGTTAGATACAGAGTAAAGCTCCCTCTACACTGTCCCATCAAACACTCCCAGGGCAGGTACAGGGTTAGATACAGAGTAAAGCTCCCTCTACACTGTCCCGTCAAACACTCCCAGGGCAGGAACAGGGTTAGATACAGAGTAAAGCTCCCTCTACACTGTCCCATCAAACACTCTGAGGGCAGGTACAGGGTGAGATACAGAGTAAATCTCCCTCTGCACTGTCCCATCAAACACTCCCAGGGTCAGGTACAGGGTTAGATACAGAGTAAAGCTCCCTCTGCACTGTCCCATCAAACAGTCCCAGGGCAGGTACAGGGTTAGATACAGAGTAAAGCTCCCACCACACTGTCCCATCAAACACTCCCAGGGCAGGTACAGGGTTAGATACAGAGTAAAGCTCCCTCTACACTGTCCCATCACACACACCCAGGGCAGGTACAGGGTTAGATACAAAGTAAAGCTCCCTCTACACCGTCCCGTCAAACACTCCCAGGGCAGGTACAGGGTTAGATACAGAGTAAAGCTAACTCTACACTGTCCCGTCAAACACTCTCAGACCAGGTACAGGGTTAGATACAGAGTAAAGCTCCCTCTACACTGTCCCATCAAGCACTCCGAGGGCAGGGACAGGGTTAGATACAGAGTAAAGCTCCCTCTGCACTGTCCCATCAAACACTCCCAGGTCAGGTACAGGTTTAGATAGAGAGTAAAGCTCCCTCTTCACCATCCCGTCAAACACTCCCAGGGCAGGTACAGGGTTAGATACAGAGTAAAGCTCCCTCTACACTGTCCCATCAAACACTCCCAGGGCAGGTACAGCACGGGTTAGATACAGAGTAAAGCTCCCTCTACACTGTCCCATCAAACACTCCCAGGGCAGGTACAGCACGGGTTAGATACAGAGTAAAGCTCCCTCGACAACATCCCATCAAACACTAACAGGGCAGGTACAGGGTGAGATACAGAGTAAAGCTCCCTCTACACTGTCCCATCAAACACTCCCAGGGCAGGTACAGGGTTAGATACAAAGTAAAGCTGCCTCTACACTGTCCCGTCAAACACTCCCAGGGCAGGTACAGGGTTAGATACAGAGTAAAGCTCCCTCTGCACTGTCCCATCAAACACACCCAGGGCAGGTACAGGGTTAGATACAGAGTAAAGCCCCATCTACACTGTCCCATCAAACACTCCCAGGGCAGTTACAGGGATAGATACAGAGTAAAGCTCCCTCTACACTCTCCCGTCAAACACTCCCAGGGCAGGTACAGCAAGGGTTACATACAGAGTAAAGCTCCCTCTGCACTGTCCCATCAAACACTCCCTGGGCAGGTGCAGGGTTAGAAACAGAGTAAAGCTCCCTCTACACTGTCCCGTCAAACACTCCCAGGGCAGGTACAGGGTTAGATACAGAGTAAAGCTCCCTCGACACTGTCCCATCAAACACTCCCAGGACAGGTACAGGGTGAGATACAGAGTAAAGCTCCCTCTGCACTGTCCCGTCAAACACTCCCAGGGCAGGTACAGGGTGAGATACAGAGTAAAGCTCCCTCTACACCGTCCCATCAAACACTCCCAGGGCAGGTACAGGGTTAGATACAGAGTAAAGCTCCCTCTACACTGTCCCGTCAAACACTCCCAGGGCAGGTACAGGGTTAGATACAGAGTAAAGCTCCCTCTACACTGTCCCATCAAACACTCCCAGGGCAGGTACAGGGTGAGATACAGAGTAAAGCTCCCTCTACACTGTCCTGTCAATCACTCCCAGGGGCAGGGACAGGGTTAGATACAGAGTAAAGCTCCCTCTACACTGCCCCGTCAATCACTCCCAGGGCAGGTACAGGGTTAGATACAGAGTAAAGCTCCCTCCACACTGTCCCGTCAAACACTCCCAGGGCAGGTACAGGGTTAGATACAGAGTGAAGCTCCCTCTACACTGTCCCATCAAACACTCCCAGGGCAGGTACAGGGTTAGATACAGAGTAAAGCTCCCTCTACACTGTCCTGTCAATCACTCCCAGGGGCAGGGACAGGGTTAGATATAGAGTAAAGCTCCCTCTACAATGCCCCGTCAATCACTCCCAGGGCAGGTACAGGGTTAGATACAGAGTAAAGCTCCCTCTACACTGTCCCGTCAAACACTCCCAGGGGCAGGTACAGGGTTAGATACAGAGTAAAGCTCCCTCTGCACTGTCGCGTCAAACACTCCCAGGGCAGGTACAGTGTTAGATACAGAGTAAAGCTCACTCTACACCGTCCCATCAAACACTCCCAGGGCAGGTACAGAGTTAGATACAGAGTAAAGCTCCCTCTGCACTGTCCCATCAAACAGTCCCAGGGCAGGTACAGGGTTAGATAGAGAGTAAAGCTCCCTCTACACTGTCCCATCAAACACTCCCAGGGCAGGTACAGGGTTAGATACAGAGTAAAGCTCCCTCGACACTGTCCCGTCAAACACTCCCAGGGCAGATACAGGGTTAGATACAGAGTAAAGCTCCCTCTACACTGTCCCATCAAACACTCCCAGGGCAGGTACAGGGTTAGATACAGAGTAAAGCTCCCTCTACACTGTCCTGTCAAACACTCCCAGGGCAGGAACAGGGTTAGATACAGAGTAAAGCTCCCTCTACACTGTCCCATCAAACACTCTGAGGGCAGGTACAGGGTGAGATACAGAGTAAATCTCCCTCTGCACTGTCCCATCAAACACTCCCAGGGTCAGGTACAGGGTTAGATACAGAGTAAATCTCCCTCTGCACTGTCCCATCAAACACTCCCAGGGTCAGGTACAGGGTTAGATACAGAGTAAAGCTCCCTCTGCACTGTCCCATCAAACAGTCCCAGGGCAGGTACAGGGTTAGATACAGAGTAAAGCTCCCTCTACACTGTCCCATCAAACACTCCCAGGGTCAGGTACAGGGTTAGATACAGAGTAAAGCTCCGTCTAAACTGTCGCATCAAACACTCCCAGGGCAGGTACAGGGTTAGATACAAAGTAAAGCTCCCTCTACACCGTCCCGTCAAACACTCCCAGGGCAGGTACAGGGTTAGATACAGAGTAAAGCTAACTCGACACTGTCCCGTCAAACACTCTCAGACCAGGTACAGGGTTAGATACAGAGTAAAGCTCCCTCTACACTGTCCCATCAAGCACTCCGAGGGCAGGGACAGGGTTAGATACAGAGTAAAGCTCCCTCTGCACTGTCCCATCAAACACTCCCAGGTCAGGTACAGGTTTAGATAGAGAGTAAAGCTCCCTCTTCACCATCCCGTCAAACACTCCCAGGGCAGGTACAGGGTTAGATACAGAGTAAAGCTCCCTCTACACTGTCCCATCAAACACTCCCAGGGCAGGTACAGCACGGGTTAGATACAGAGTAAAGCTCCCTCTACACTGTCCCATCAAACACTCCCAGGGCAGGTACAGCACGGGTTAGATACAGAGTAAAGCTCCCTCGACAACATCCCATCAAACACTCACAGGGCAGGTACAGGGTGAGATACAGAGTAAAGCTCCCTCTACACTGTCCCATCAAACACTCCCAGGGCAGGTACAGGGTTAGATACAAAGTAAAGCTGCCTCTACACTGTCCCGTCAAACACTGCCAGGGCAGGTACAGGGTTAGATACAGAGTAAAGCTCCCTCTGCACTGTCCCATCAAACACACCCAGGGCAGGTACAGGGTTAGATACAGAGTAAAGCCCCATCTACACTGTCCCATCAAACACTCCCAGGGCAGGTACAGGGTTAGATACAGAGTAAAGCTCCCTCTACACTGTCCCATCAAACACTCCCAGGGCAGTTACAGGGATAGATACAGAGTAAAGCTCCCTCTACACTCTCCCGTCAAACACTCCCAGGGCAGGTACAGCAAGGGTTACATACAGAGTAAAGCTCCCTCTACACTGTCCCATCAAACACTCCCTGGGCAGGTGCAGGGTTAGAAACAGAGTAAAGCTCCCTCTACACTGTCCCGTCAAACACTCCCAGGGCAGGTACAGGGTTAGATACAGAGTAAAGCTCCCTCGACACTGTCCCATCAAACACTCCCAGGACAGGTACAGGGTGAGATACAGAGTAAAGCTCCCTCTACACTGTCCCGTCAAACACTCCCAGGGCAGGTACAGGGAGAGATACAGAGTAAAGCTCCCTCTACACTGTCCCGTCAAACACTCCCAGGGCAGGTACAGGGTTCGATACAGAGTAAAGCTCCCTCTACACTGTCCCGTCAAACACTCCCAGGACAGGTACAGGGTTAGATACAGAGTAAAGCTCCCTCTACACCGTCCCGTCAAACACTCCCAGGACAGGTACAGGGTTAGATACAGAGTAAATCTCCCTCTACACCGTCCCGTCAACCACTCCCAGGACAGGCACAGGGTTAGATACAGAGTAAAGCTCCCTCTACACTGTCCCGTCAAACACTCCCAGGGTAGGTACAGGGTTAGATGCAGAGTAAAGTTCCCTCTGCACTTTCCCATCAAACACTCCCAGGGGCAGGTACAGGGTTAGATACAGAGTAAAGCTCCCTCTATACTGTCCCGTTAAACACTCCCAGGGCAGGTACAGGGTTAGATACAGAGTAAAGCTCCCTCTGCACTGTCCCATCAAACACTCCCAGGGCAGGTACAGGGTTGGATACAGAGTAAAGCTCCCTCTGCACTGTCCCATCAAACACTCCCAGGGCAGGTACAGAGTTAGATTCAGAGTAAAGTTCCCTCTGCACTGTCCCATCAAACACTCCCAGGACAGGCACAGGTTTGGATGCAGAGTAAAGCTCCCTCTACACTGTCCCATCAAACACTCCAAGGGCAGGGACAGCACAGAGTTAGATACAGAATAAAGCTCCATCTACATTGTATCATCAAACACTCCCAGGGCAGGTTCAGGGTGAGATACTGAGGAAAGCTCCCTCTGCACTGTCCCATCAAACAGTCCCAGGGCAGGTACAGGGTTAGATAGAGAGTAAAGCTCCCTCTACACTGTCCCATCAAACACTCCCAGGGCAGTTACAGAACGGGGTAGATACAGAGTAAAGCTCCCTCTACACTGTCCCATCAAACACTTCCAGGGCAGTTACAGCACGGAGTTAGATGCAGAGTAAAGCTCCCTCTACACTGTCCCGTCAAACACTCCCAGAGCAGGTAAAGGGTTACATACAGAGTAAAGCTCCCTCGACACTGTCCCATCAAGCACTCCAAGGGCAGATACAGGGTTAGATACAGAGTAAAGCTCCCACCACAATGTCCCGTCAAACAGTCAGAGGACAGGGACATGGTGAGATACAGAGTAAAGCTCCCTCTACACCGTCCCGTCTAACACTCCCAGGGCAGGTACTGGTTAGATGCAGAGCAAAGCTCCATCTGCACTGTCCCATCAAACACTCCCAGGGCAAGTACAGAATGTGTGAGACACAGAGTAAAGCTCCCACCACAATGTCCCGTCAAACAGTCAGAGGACAGGTACAGGGTGAGATACAGAATAAAGCTCCCTCTACACCGTCCCGTCAAACACTCCCAGGGCAGGTACAGGGTGAGATACAGAGTAAAGCTCCCTCCACACTGTCCCGTCAAACACTCCCAGGGCAGGTACAGGGTTAGATGCAGAGTAAAGCTCCATCCACGCTGTCCCATCAAACACTCCCAGGGCAGGTACAGCACGGGTTAGATACAGAGTAAAGCTCCCTCTAAACTGTCCCATCAAACGCTCCCAGGGCAGGTACAGGGTTAGATACAGAGTAAATCTCCCTCTACACTGGTCCCATCAAACACTCCCAGGACAGGCACAGGGTTAGATGCAGAGTAAAGCTCCCTCTACACTGTTCCGTCAAACACTCCCAGGGCAGGTACAGTGTTAGATACAGAGTAAAGCTCCCTCCACACTGTCCCGTCAAACACTCCCAGGGCAGGTACAGGGTGAGATGCAGAGTAAAGCTCCCTCCACGCTGTCCCATCAAACACTCCCAGGGCAGGTACAGCACGGGTTAGATACAGAGTAAAGCTCCCTCTACACTGTCCTATTAAACACTTCCAGAGCAGGTGAAGGGTTAGATACAGAGTAAAGCTCCCTCTACACTGTCCCATCAAACACTCCCAGGGCAGGTACAGGCTTAGATACAGAGTAAAGCTCCCTCGACACTGTCCCATCGAACACTCCCAGGGCAGGTACAGGGTTAGATACAGAGTAAAGCTCCCTCGACACTGTCCCATCAAACACTCCC
The DNA here is from genome assembly GCF_035084215.1 of Heptranchias perlo. NCBI lineage: Eukaryota > Metazoa > Chordata > Chondrichthyes > Hexanchiformes > Hexanchidae > Heptranchias > Heptranchias perlo. The sequence goes on from NW_027139857.1 coordinate 24,803, forward strand.
AGGGCAGGTACAGGGTTAGATACAGAGTAAAGCTCCCTCTACACTGTCCCATCAAACACTCCCAGGGCAGGTACAGGGTTAGATACAGAGTAAAGCTCCCTCTACACTGTCCCATCAAACACTCCCAGGGCAGGTACAGGGTTAGATACAGAGTAAAGCTCCCTCCACACTGTCCCGTCAAACACTCCCAGGGCAGGTACAGGGTTAGATACAGAGTAAAGCTCCCTCTGCACTGTCCCATCAAACACACCCAGGGCAGGTACAGGGTTAGATACAAAGTAAAGCTCCCTCTACACCGTCCCGTCAAACACTCCCAGGGCAGGTACAGGGTTAGATACAGAGTAAATCTCCCTCGACACTGGTCCCATCAAACACTCCCAGGACAGGCACAGGGTTAGATGCAGAGTAAAGCTCCCTCTACACTGTTCCGTCAAACACTCCCAGGGCAGGTACAGTGTTAGATACAGAGTAAAGCTCCCTCCACACTGTCCCGTCAAACACTCCCAGGGCAGGTACAGGGTGAGATGCAGAGTAAAGCTCCCTCCACGCTGTCCCATCAAACACTCCCAGGGCAGGTACAGCACGGGTTAGATACAGAGTAAAGCTCCCTCTACACTGTCCTATTAAACACTTCCAGAGCAGGTGAAGGGTTAGATACAGAGTAAAGCTCCCTCTACACTGTCCCATCAAACACTCCCAGGGCAGGTACAGGCTTAGATACAGAGTAAAGCTCCCTCGACACTGTCCCATCGAACACTCCCAGGGCAGGTACAGGGTTAGATACAGAGTAAAGCTCCCTCGACACTGTCCCATCAAACACTCCCAGGGCAGGTACAGGGTTAGAGACAGAGTAAAGCTCCCTCTACACTCTCCCATCAAACACTCCCAGGGCAGGTACAGGGTTAGATACAGAGTAAAGCTCCCTCTACACTGTCCCATCAAACACTCCCAGGGCAGGTACAGGGTTAGATACAGAGTAAAGCTCCCTCCACACTGTCCCGTCAAACACTCCCAGGGCAGGTACAGGGTTAGATACAGAGTAAAGCTCCCTCTGCACTGTCCCATCAAACACACCCAGGGCAGGTACAGGGTTAGATACAAAGTAAAGCTCCCTCTACACCGTCCCGTCAAACACTCCCAGGGCAGGTACAGGGTTAGATACAGAGTAAAGCTAACTCTACACTGTCCCGTCAAACACTCTCAGACCAGGTACAGGGTTAGATACAGAGTAAAGCTCCCTCTACACTGTCCCATCAAGCACTCCGAGGGCAGGGACAGGGTTAGATACAGAGTAAAGCTCCCTCTACACTGTCCCATCAAACACTCCCAGGTCAGGTACAGGTTTAGATAGAGAGTAAAGCTCCCTCGACACTGTCCCATCAAACACTCCCAGGGCAGGTACAGCACGGGTTAGATACAGAGTAAAGCTCCCTCTACACTGTCCCATCAAACACTCCCAGGGCAGGTACAGCACGGGTTAGATACAGAGTAAAGCTCCCTCTACACTGTCCCATCAAACACTCCCAGGGCAGGTATAGCACGGGTTAGATACAGAGTAAAGCTCCCTCGACAACATCCCATCAAACACTCCCAGGGCAGGTACAGGGTGAGATACAGAGTAAAGCTCCCTCTACACTGTCCCATCAAACACTCCCAGGGCAGGTACAGGGTTAGATACAAAGTAAAGCTCCCTCTACACTGTCCCGTCAAACACTCCCAGGGCAGGTACAGTGTTAGATACAGAGTAAAGCTCCCTCTGCACTGTCCCATCAAACACACCCAGGGCAGGTACAGGGTTAGATACAGAGTAAAGCCCCATCTACACTGTCCCATCAAACACTCCCAGGGCAGGTACAGGGTTAGATACAGAGTAAAGCTCCCTCTACACTGTCCCATCAAACACTCCCAGGGCAGTTACAGGGATAGATACAGAGTAAAGCTCCCTCTACACTCTCCCGTCAAACACTCCCAGGGCAGGTACAGCAAGGGTTACATACAGAGTAAAGCTCCCTCTACACTGTCCCATCAAATACTCCCTGGGCAGGTGCAGGGTTAGAAACAGAGTAAAGCTCCCTCTACACCGTCCCGTCAAACACTCCCAGGGCAGGTACAGGGTTAGATACAGAGTAAAGCTCCCTCGACACTGTCCCATCAAACACTCCCAGGACAGGTAGAGGGTGAGATACAGAGTAAAGCTCCCTCTACACTGTCCCGTCAAACACTCCCAGGGCAGGTACAGGGTGAGATGCAGAGTAAAGCTCCCTCTACACTGTCCCGTCAAACACTCCCAGGGCAGGTACAGGGTTCGATACAGAGTAAAGCTCCCTCTACACTGTCCCGTCAAACACTCCCAGGACAGGTACAGGGTTAGATACAGAGTAAAGCTCCCTCTACACTGTCCCATCAAACGCTCCCAGGGCAGGTACAGGGTTAGATACAGAGTAAATCTCCCTCTACACCGTCCCGTCAACCACTCCCAGGACAGGCACAGGGTTAGATACAGAGTAAAGCTCCCTCTACACTGTCCCGTCAAACACACCCAGGGTAGGTACAGGGTTAGATGCAGAGTAAAGTTCCCTCTGCACTTTCCCATCAAACACTCCCAGGGGCAGGTACAGGGTTAGATACAGAGTAAAGTTCCCTCTACAGTGTCCCATCAAACACTCCCAGGGCAGGTACAGGGTTAGATACAGAGTAGAGCTCCCTCTATACTGTCCCGTGAAACACTCCCAGGGCAGGTACAGGGTTAGATACAGAGTAAAGCTCCCTCTATACTGTCCCGTTAAACACTCCCAGGGCAGGTACAGGGTTAGATACAGAGTAAAGCTCCCTCTGCACTGTCCCATCAAACACTCCCAGGGCAGGTACAGGGTTGGATACAGAGTAAAGCTCCCTCTGCACTGTCCCATCAAACACTCCCAGGGCAGGTACAGAGTTAGATTCAGAGTAAAGTTCCCTCTGCACTGTCCCATCAAACACTCCCAGGACAGGCACAGGTTTGGATGCAGAGTAAAGCTCCCTCTACACTGTCCCATCAAACACTCCAAGGGCAGGGACAGCACAGAGTTAGATACAGAATAAAGCTCCATCTACATTGTATCATCAAACACTCCCAGGGCAGGTTCAGGGTGAGATACTGAGGAAAGCTCCCTCTGCACTGTCCCATCAAACAGTCCCAGGGCAGGTACAGGGTTCGATAGAGAGTAAAGCTCCCTCTACACTGTCCCATCAAACACTCCCAGGGCAGGTACAGGGTTAGATAGAGAGTAAAGCTCCCTCTACACTGTCCCATCAAACACTCCCAGGGCAGTTACAGAACGGGGTAGATACAGAGTAAAGCTCCCTCTACACTGTCCCATCAAACACTTCCAGGGCAGTTACAGCACGGAGTTAGATGCAGAGTAAAGCTCCCTCTACACTGTCCCATCAAACACTTCCAGGGCAGTTACAGCACGGAGTTAGATGCAGAGTAAAGCCCCCTCTACACTGTCCCGTCAAACACTCCCAGAGCAGGTAAAGGGTTACATACAGAGTAAAGCTCCCTCTACACTGTCCCATCAAGCACTCCAAGGGCAGATACAGGGTTAGATACAGAGTAAAGCTCCCACCACAATGTCCCGTCAAACAGTCAGAGGACAGGGACATGGTGAGATACAGAGTAAAGCTCCCTCTACACCGTCCCGTCAAACACTCCCAGGGCAGGTACAGGGTTAGAGGCAGAGCAAAGCTCCATCTGCACTGTCCCATCAAACACTCCCAGGGCAAGTACAGAATGTGTGAGACACAGAGTAAAGCTCCCACCACAATGTCCCGTCAAACAGTCAGAGGACAAGTACAGGGTGAGATACAGAATAAAGCTCCCTCTACACCGTCCCGTCAAACACTCCCAGGGCAGGTACAGGGTGAGATACAGAGTAAAGCTCCCTCCACACTGTCCCGTCAAACACTCCCAGGGCAGGTACAGGGTTAGATGCAGAGTAAAGCTCCATCCACGCTGTCCCATCAAACACTCCCAGGGCAGGTAAAGCACGGGTTAGATACAGAGTAAAGCTCCCTCTAAACTGTCCCATCAAACGCTCCCAGGGCAGGTACAGGGTTAGATACAGAGTAAATCTCCCTCTACACTGGTCCCATCAAACACTCCCAGGACAGGCACAGGGTTAGATGCAGAGTAAAGCTCCCTCTACACTGTTCCGTCAAACACTCCCAGGGCAGGTACAGTGTTAGATACAGAGTAAAGCTCCCTCTACACTGTCCCGTCAAACACTCCCAGGGCAGGTACAGGGTGAGATGCAGAGTAAAGCTCCCTCCACGCTGTCCCATCAAACACTCCCAGGGCAGGTACAGGGTTAGATACAGAGTAAATCTCCCTCTGCACTGGTCCCATCAAACACTCCCAGGACAGGCACAGGGTTAGATGCAGAGTAAAGCTCCCTCTACACTGTTCCGTCAAACACTGCCAGGGCAGGTACAGTGTTAGATACAGAGTAAAGCTCCCTCCACACTGTCCCGTCAAACACTCCCAGGGCAGGTACAGGGTGAGATGCAGAGTAAAGCTCCCTCCACGCTGTCCCATCAAACACTCCCAGGGCAGGTACAGCACGGGTTAGATACAGAGTAAAGCTCCCTCTACACTGTCCCATTAAACACTTCCAGAGCAGGTGAAGGGTTAGATACAGAGTAAAGCTCCCTCTACACTGTCCCATCAAACACTCCCAGGGCAGGTACAGGGTTAGATACAGAGTAAAGCTCCCTCGACACTGTCCCATCGAACACTCCCAGGGCAGGTACAGGGTTAGATACAGAGTAAAGCTCCCTCGTCACTGTCCCATCAAACACTCCCAGGGCAGTTACAGGGTTAGATACAGAGTAAAGCTCCCTCTACACTGTCCCATCAAAAACTCCGAGGGCAGGTACAGGGTTAGATACAGAGTAAAGCTCCCTCTACACTGTCCCATCAAACACTCCCAGGGCAGGTACAGGGTTAGATACAGAGTAAAGCTCCCTCCACACTGTCACATCAAACACTCCCAGGGCAGGTACAGGGTTAGATACAGAGTAAAGCTCCCTCTCCACTGTCCCATCAAACACTCCCAGGGCAGGTACAGGGTTAGATACAGAGCAAAGCTCCCTCGACACTGTCCCATCAAACACTTCCAGAGCAGGTAAAGGGTTAGATGCAGAGTAAAGCTCCCTCTGCACCGTCCCATCAAACACTCCCAGGGCAGGTACAGGGTTAGATACAGAGTAAAGCTCCCTCGACACTGTCCCATCAAACACTCCCAGGGCAGGTACAGGGTTTGATACAGAGTAAAGTTCCCTCTGTCCCATCAAACACTCCCAGGGCAGGTACAGGGTTAGATGCAGAGTAAAGCTCCCTCTGCAGTGTCCCATCAAACACTCCCAGGGCAGGTACAGGGTTAGATACAGAGTAAAGTTCCCTCTGCACTTTCCCATCAAACACTCCCAGGGGCAGGTACAGGGTTAGATACTGAGTAAAGCTCCTTCTACAGTGTCCCATCAAACACTCCCAGGGCAGGTACAGGGTTAGATACAGAGTAAAGCTCCCTCTATACTGTCCCGTTAAACACTCCCAGGGCAGCTACAGGGTTAGATACAGAGTAAAGCTCCCTCTACACTGTCCCGTCAAACACTCCCAGGGTAGGTACAGGGTTAGATACAGAGTAAAGCTCCCTCTACACTGTCCCGTCAAACACTCCAAGGGCAGGGACAGGGTTAGATACAGAGTAAAGCTCCCTCTACACTGTCCCATCAAACACTCCCAGGGCAGGTACAGAGTTAGATACAGAATAAAGCTCCATCCACATTGTATCATCAAACACTCCCAGGGCAGGTTCAGGGTGAGATACTGAGGAAAGCTCCCTCTGCACTGTCCCATCAAACAGTCCCAGGGCAGGTACAGGGTTCGATGGAGAGTAAAGCTCCCTCTACACTGTCCCATCAAACACTCCAAGGGCAGGTACAGGTTTAGATACAGAGTAAAGATCCATCTGCAATGTCCCATCAAACACTCCCAGGGCAGGTACAGGGTTAGATAGAGAGTAAAGCTCCCTCTACACTGTCCCATCAAACACTACCAGGGCAGGTACAGGGTTAGATGCAGAGCAAAGCTCCCTCGATACTGTCCCGTCAAACAGTCCCAGGGCAGGTACAGGGTTAGATAGAGAGTAAAGCTCCCTCTGCACTGTCCCATCAAACACTCCCAGGGCAGGTACAGGGTTAGATCCAGAGTAAAGCTCCTTCTAAACTGTCCCATCAAACGCTCCAAGGTCAGGTACAGGGTTAGATACAGAGTAAATCTCCCTCTACACTGGTCCCATCAAACACTCCCAGGACAGGCACAGGGTTCGATGCAGAGTAAAGCTCCCTCCACGCTGTCCCATCAAACACTCCCAGGGCAGGTACAGCACGGGTTAGATACAGAGTAAAGCTCCCTCTACACTGTCCCATCAAACACTCCCAGGGCAGGTACAGGGTTAGATGCAGAGTAAAGCTCCCTCTACACTGTCCCATCAAACACTCCCAGGGCAGGTACAGCACGGGTTAGATACAGAGTAAAGCTCCCTCCACGCTGTCCCATCAAACACTCCCAGGGCAGGTACAGCACGGGTTAGATACAGAGTAAAGCTCCCTCTACACTGTCCCTTCAAACACTCCCAGGGCAGGTACAGCACGGGTTAGATACAGAGTAAAGCTCCCTCTACACCGTCCCATCAAACACTCCCAGGGCAGGTACAGCACGGGTTAGATACAGAGTAAAGCTCCCTCTACACTGTCCCACCAAACGCTCCCAGGGCAGGTACAGGGTTAGATACAGAGTAAAGCTCCGTTAACACTGTCCCATCAAGCACTCCAAGGGCAGATACAGGGTTAGATACAGAGCAAAGCTCCCTCTCTACTGTCCCGTCAAACAGTCCCAGGGCAGGTACAGGGTTAGATAGAGAGTAAAGCTCCCTCTACACTGTCCCATCAAACACTCCCAGGGCAGGTACAGGGTTAGATGCAGAGTAAAGCTCCATCTGCACTGTCCCATCAAACACTCCCAGGGCAGGTACAGGGTTAGATACAGAGTAAAGCCCCCTCTATACTGTCCCGTCAAACACTTCCAGGGCAGGTACAGGGTTAGATAGAGAGTAAAGCTCCCTCTACACTGTCCCATCAAACACTCCCAGGGCAGGTACAGGGTTAGATACAGAGTAAAGCCCCCTCTATACTGTCCCGTCAAACACTCCCAGGGCAGGTACAGCACGGGTTAGATACAGAGTAAAGCTCCCACCACAATGTCCCGTCAAACAGTCAGAGGACAGGTACAGGGTGAGATACAGAGTAAGCTCCTTCTACACTGTCCCATCAAACACTCCAAGGGCAGGTACATCACAGAGTTCGATACAGAATAAAGCTCCATCGACACTGTCCCATCAAACACTCCCAGGGCAGGTACAGGGTTAGATGCAGAGTAAAGCTCCCTCTACACTGTCCCGTCAAACACTCCCAGGGCAGGTACAGGGTTAGATACAGAGTAAAGCTCCCTCTGCACTGTCCCATCAAACACTCCCAGGGGCAGGTACAGCACGGGTTAGATACAGAATAAAGCTCCCTCTACACTGTCCCATCAAACACTTCCAGAGCAGGTACACGGTTAGATATAGAGTAAAGCTCCCTCTACACTGTCCCATGAAACACTTCCAGAGCAGGTAAAGGGTTAGATACAGAGTAAAGCTCCCTCTGCACCGTCCCATCAAACACACCCACGTCAGGTGCAGGGTTAGATACAGAGTAAAGCTCCCTCGACACTGTCCCATCAAACACTCCCACGTCAGGTGCAGGGTTAGATACAGAGTAATGCTCCCTCTACACTGTCCCATCAAACACTCCCAGTGTACAGGGTTAGATACTGAGTAAAGCTCCCTCTACACTGTCCCATCAAACACTCCAAGGGCAGGTACAGCACAGAGTTAGATACAGAATAAAGCTCCATCTGCATTGTATCATCAAACACTCCCAGGGCAGGTTCAGGGTTCGATACTGAGGAAAGCTCCCTCTGCACTGTCCCATCAAACAGTCCCAGGGCAGGTACAGGGTTGGATACAGAGTAAAGCTCCCTCTACACTGTCCCATCAAACAGTCCAAGGGCAGGAACAGGGTTCGGTTCAGAGTAAAGCTCCCTCGACACTGTCCCGTCAAACACTCCCAGGGCAGGTACAGGGTTAGCTACAGAGTAAAGTTCCCTCCACACTGTCCCATCAAACACTCCCAGGGCAGGTACAGGGTTAGATACAGAGTAAAGCTCCCTCGACACTGTCCCATCAAACACTCCCAGGGCAGGTACAGGGTTAGATACAGAGTAAAGCTCCCTCTGCACTGTCCCATCAAACACTCCCAGGGCAGGTACAGGGTTAGAGACAGAGTAAAGCTCCCTCTACACTGTCCCGTCAAACACTCCCAGGGCAGGTACAGGGTTAGATACAGAGTAAAGCTCCGTCTACACTGTCCCATCAAACACTCCCAGGGGCAGGTACATCGCGGGTTAGATACAGAGTAAAGCTCCCTCTACACTGTCCCATCAAGCACTCCAAGGGCAGGTACAGGGTTAGATACAGAGTAAAGCTCCCTCTACACTGTCCCATCAAACACTTCCAGGGCAGGTACAGGGTTAGATACAGAGTAAAGCTCCCTCTACACTGTCCCGTCAAACACTCCCAGGGCAGGTACAGGGTTAGATACAGAGTAAAGCTCCCTCTACACTGTCCCATCAAACACTCCCAGGGCAGGTACAGGGTTAGATACAGAGTAAAGCTCCCTCTACACTGTCCCATCAAACACTCCCAGGGCAGGTACATCGCAGGTTAGATACAGAGTAAAGCTCCCTCTACACTGTCCCATCAAACACTCCCAGGGCAGGTACAGGGTTAGATACAGAGTAAAGCTCCCTCTACACTGTCCCATCAAACACTCCAAGGGCAGGTACAGGGTTAGATACAGAGTAAAGCTCCCTCTACACTGTCCCATCAAGCACTCCAAGGGCAGGTACAGGGTTAGATACAGAGTAAAGCTCCCTCTACACTGTCCCATCAAACACTCCCAGGGCAGGTACATCGCGGGTTAGATACAGAGTAAAGCTCCCTCTACACTGTCCCATCAAACACTCCCAGGGCAGGTACAGGGTTAGATACAGAGTAAAGCTCCCTCTACACTGTCCCATCAAGCACTCCAAGGGCAGGTACAGGGTTAGATGGAGAGTAAAGCTCCCTCTACACTGTCCCGTCAAACACTCCCAGGGCAGGTACAGGGTTAGATACAGAGTAAAGCTCCCTCTACACTGTCCCGTCAAACACTCCCAGGGCAGGTACAGGGTTAGATACAGAGTAAAGCTCCACGTAGACTGTCCAGTCAAACACTCCCAGGGCAGGTACAGGGTTAGATACAGAGTAAAGCTCCCTCCACACTGTCCCATCAAACACTCCCAGGGCAGGTACAGGGTTAGATACAGAGTAAAGCTCCCTCGACACTGTCCCATCAAACACTCCCAGGGCAGGTACAGGGTTAGATACAGAGTAAAGCTCCCCGTACACTGTCCCATCAAACACTCCCAGGGCAGGTACAGGGTGAGATACAGAGTAAAGCTCCCTCGACACTGTCCCATCAAACACTCCCAGGGCAGGTACAGGGTGAGATACAGAGTAAAGCTCCCTCGACACTGTCCCATCAAACACTCCCAGGGCAGGTACAGGGTTAGATACAGAGTAAAGCTCCCTCCACACTGTCCCATCAAACACTCCCAGGGCAGGTACAGGGTTAGATACAGAGTAAAGCTCCCTCTACACTGTCCCATCAAACACTCCCAGGGCAGGTACAGGGTTAGATACAGAGTAAAGCTCCCTCTACACTGTCCCATCAAACACTCCCAGGGCAGGTACAGGGTTAGATACAGAGTAAAGCTCCCTCTACACTGTCCCATCAAACACTCCCAGGGCAGGTACAGGGTTAGATACAGAGTAAAGCTCCCTCTACACTGTCCCATCAAACACTCCCAGGGCAGCTACAGGGTTAGATACAGAGTAAAGCTCCCTCGACACAGTCCCGTCAAACACTCCCAGGGGCAGGTACAGCACAGAGTTCGATACAGAATAAATCTCCATCGACATTGTCCCATCAAATGCTCCCAGGGCAGGTATAGGTTTAGATACAGAGTAAAGATCCATCTGCACTGTCCCATCAAACACTCCCAGGGCAAGTACAGGGTTAGATACAGAGTAAAGCCCCCTCTACACTGTCCCGTCAAACACTCCCAGGGCAGGTTCAGGGTTAGATACAGAGGAAAGCTCCCACCACAATGTCCCGTCAAAAAGTCAGAGGACAGGTACAGGGTGAGATACAGAGTAAGCTCCCTCTACACCGTCCCGTCAAACACTCCAAGGGCAGGGACATCACAGAGTTCGATACAGAATAAAGCTCCATCGACACTGTCCCGTCAAACACTCCCAGGGCAGGTACAGGGTTAGATTCAGTGTAAAACTCCCTCTGCACTTTCCCGTCAAACACTCCCAGGGCAGGTACAGGGTTAGATGCAGAGTAAAGCTCCCTCTACACTGTCCCATCAAACACTCCCAGGGCAGGTACAGGGTTAGATACAGAGTAAAGCTCCCTCTACACTGTCCCATCAAACAATTCCAGAGCAGGTGCAGGGTTAGATACAGAGTAATGCTCCCTCGACACTGTCCCATCAAACACTCCCAGGGGCAGGTACAGGGTTAGATGCAGAGTAAAGCTCCCTCTACACTGTCCCATCAAACACTCCCAGGGCAGGTACAGGGTTAGATACAGAGTAAAGCTCCCTCTACACTGTCCCGTCAAACACTCCCAGGGCAGGTACAGGGTTAGATGCAGTGTAAAGCTCCCTCTACACTGTCCCATCAAACACTCCCACGTCAGGTGCAGGGTTAGATACAGAGTAAAGCTCCCTCTACACTGTCCCATCAAACACTCCCAGGGCAGGTACAGGTTTAGATGCAGAGTAAAGATCCATCTGCAATGTCCCATCAAACACTCCCAGGGCAGGTACAGGGTTAGATAGAGAGTAAAGCTCTCTCTACACCGTCCCATCAAACACTCCCAGGGCAGGTACAGGGTTAGAAACAGTGTGAAGCTCCATCTACACTGTCCCATCAAACACTCCCAGGGCAGTTACAGCACGGAGATAGATGCAGAGTAAAGCCCCTTCTACACTGTCCCGTCAAACACTCCCAGAGCAGGTAAAGGGTTACATACAGAGTAAAGCTCCCTCTACACTGTCCCATCAAGCACTCCAAGGGCAGATACAGGGTTGGATACAGAGTAAAGCTCCCACCACAATGTCCCGTCAAACAGTCAGAGGACAGGTACAGGGTGAGATACAGAGTAAGCTCCCTCTACAATGTCCCATCAAACACTCCCAGGGCAGGTACAGGGTTAGATACAGAGTAAAGCTCCATCCACACTGTCCCATCAAACATTCCCAGGGCAGGTACAGGGTTAGATACAGAGTAAAGCTCCCTCTACACTGTCCCATCAAAAACTCTGAGGGCAGGTACAGGGTTAGATACAGTGTAAAGCTCCCTCTACACTGTCCCGTCAAACACTTCCAGAGCAGGTAAAGGGTTAGATACAGAGTAAAGCTCCCTCTACACTGTCCCATCAAACACTCCCAGGGGCAGGTACAGGGTTAGATACAGAGGAAAGCTCCCTCGACACTTTCCCATCAAACACTCCCTCGTCAGGTGCAGGGTAAGATATAGAGTAATGCTCCCTCGACACTGTCCCATCAAACACTCCCAGGGCAGGTACAGGGTTAGATACAGAGTAAAGCTCCCTCTGTCCCATCAAACACTCCCAGGGCAGGTACAGGGTTAGATGCAGAGTAAAGTTCCCTCTGCACTGTCCCATCAAACACTCCCAGGGGCAGGTACAGGGTTAGATGGAGAGTAATGCTCCCTCTACACTGTCCCATCAAACACTCCCAGGGCAGGTACAGCACGGGTTAGATACAGAGTAAAGCACCCTCTACACTGTCCCATCAAACACTCCCAGGGCAGGTGCAGAGTTAGATACAGAGTAAAGTTCCCTCTGCACTGTCCCATCAAACACTCCCAGGGCAGTTACAGCACGGGTTACATGCAGAGTAAAGCTCCCTCTGCACTGTCCCATCAAACACTCCCAGGGCAGGTACAGGGTTAGATACAGAGTAAAGCTCCCTCTTCACTGTCCCGTCAACACTCCCAGGGCAGGTACAGGGTGAGATGCAGAGTAAAGCTCCATCTGCACTGTCCCATCAAACACTCCCAGGGCAAGTACAGAATGTGTGGGACACAGAGTAAAGCTCCCACCACAATGTCCCGTCAAACAGTCAGAGGACAGGTACAGGGTGAGATACAGAGTAAAGCTCCCTCCACACCGTCCCGTCAAACATTCCCAGGACAGGCACAGGGTTAGATGCAGAGCAAAGCTCCCTCTACACTGTCCCGTCAAACACTCCCAGGGCAGGTACAGGGTTAGATACAGAGTAAAGCTCCCTCTGCACTGTCCCATCAAACACTCCCAGGGCAGGTACAGGGTTAGATACAGAGGAAAGCTCCCTCGACACTTTCCCATCAAACACTCCCACGTCAGGTGCAGGGTAAGATACAGAGTAATGCTCCCTCGACACTGTCCCATCAAACACTCCCAGGGCAGGTACAGGGTGAGATACAGAGTAAAGCTCCCTCTGTCCCATCAAACACTCCCAGGGCAGGTACACGGTTAGATACAGAGTAAAGCTCCCTCTACACTGTCCCATCAAACACTCCCAGGGCAGGTACAGGGTGAGATACACAGTAAAGCTCCCTCGACACTGTCCCATCAAACACTCCCAGGGCAGGTACAGGGTTAGATAAAGAGTAAAGTTCCCTCTACACTGTATCATCAAACACTCCCAGGGCAGGTTCAGGGTTAGATACTGAGGAAAACTCCCTCTGCACTGTCCCATCAAACAGTCCCAGGGCAGGTACAGGGTTAGATACAGAGTAAGGCTCCCTCTACACTGCCCCATCAAACAGTCCCAGGGCAGGGACAGGGTTCGATAGAGAGTAAAGCTCCCTCTACACTGTCCCATCAAACACTCCCAGGGCAGGTACAGGGTTAGATACAGAGTAAAGCTCCCTCTACACTGTCCCATCAAAAACTCCGAGGGCAGGTACAGGGTTGGATACAGAGTAAAGCTCCCTCTACACTGTCCCATCAAACACTCCCAGGGCAGGTACAGGGTTAGATACAGAGTAAAGCTCCCTCTTCACTGTCCCATCAAACACTCCCAGGGGCAGGTACAGGGTTAGATACAGAGTAAAGCTCCCTCTACACTGTCCCATCAAACACTCCCAGGGCAGGTACAGGGTTAGATACAGAGTAAAGCTCCCTCTACACTATCCCGTCAAACACTCCCAGGGCAGGTACAGGGTTAGATACAGAGTAAAGCTCCCTCTACACTGTCCCATCAAACACTCCCAGGGCAGGTACATCACGGGTTAGATACAGAGTAAAGCTCCCTCTACACTGTCCCATCAAACACTCCCAGGGCAGGTACAGAGTTAGATACAGAGTAAAGTTCCCTCTACACTGTATCATCAAACACTCCCAGGGCAGGTTCAGGGTTAGATACTGAGGAAAGCTCCCTCTGCACTGTCCCATCAAACACTCCCAGGGCAGGTACAGGGTTAGATACAGAGTAAAGCTCCCTCTACACTGTCCCATCAAACACTCCCAGGGCAGGTACAGGGTTTGATACAGAGTAAAGCTCCCTCTACACTGTCCCATCAAACAGTCCCAGGGCAGGTACAGGTTTCGATAGAGAGTAAAGCTCCCTCTACACTGTCCCATCAAACACTCCCAGGGCAGGTACAGGTTTAGATGCAGAGTAAAGATCCATCTGCAATGTCCCATCAAACACTCCCAGGGCAGGTACAGGTTTAGATGCAGAGTAAAGCTCCCTCTACACTGTCCCATCAAACACTCCCAGGGCAGGTACAGGGTTAGATACAGAGTAAAGCTCCCTCTACACTGTCCCGTCAAACACTCCCAGAGCAGGTAAAGGGTTACATACAGAGTAAAGCTCCCTCCACACTGTCCCATCAAGCACTCCAAGGGCAGACACAGGGTAAGATACAGAGTAAGGCTCACTCTACACTGTCCCATCAAACACTTCCAGAGCAGGTGAAGGGTTAGATACAGAGTAAAGCTCCCTCTGCACTGTCACATCAAACACTCCCAGGGCAGGTACAGGGTTAGATACAGAGTAAAGCTCCCTCTACACTGTCCCATCAAACACTCCCAGGGCAGGTACAGGGTTAGATACAGAGTAAAGCTCCCTCGACACTGTCCCATCAAACACTCCCAGGGCAGTTACAGCACGGAGTTAGATACAGAGTAAAGCCCCTTCTACACTGTCCCGTCAAACACTCCCAGAGCAGGTAAAGGGTTACATACAGAGTAAAGCTCCCTCTACACTGTCCCTTCAAGCACTCCAAGGGTAGACACAGGGTAAGATACAGAGTAAAGCTCACTCTGCACTGTCCCGTCAAACACACCAGGGCAGGTACAGGGTTAGATCCAGAGTAAAGCTCCCTCTGCACATCCCATCAAACACTCCCAGGGCAGGTACAGGGTTAGATACAGAGGAAAGCTCCCTCTACACTGTCCCATCAAAAAATCCGAGGGCAGTTACAGGGTTAGATACAGTGTAAAGCTCCCTCTACACTGTCCCATCAAACACTTCCAGAGCAGGTAAAGGGTTAGATACAGAGTGAAGCTCCCTCTGCACCGTCCCATCTAACACTCCCAGGGCAGGTACAGGGTTAGATACAGAGGAAAGCTCCCTCGACACTTTCCCATCAAACACTCCCACGTCAGGTGCAGGGTAAGATCCAGAGTAATGCTCCCTCTACACTGTCCCATCAAAAAATCCGAGGGCAGGTACAGGGTTAGATACAGTGTAAAGCTCCCTCTACACTGTCCCATCAAACACTTCCAGAGCAGGTAAAGGGTTAGATACAGAGTAAAGCTCCCTCTGCCCTGTCCCATCAAACAGTCCCAGGGCAGGTACAGGGTTAGATACAGAGTAAAGCTCCCTCTACACTGTCCCATCAAACACTTCCAGAGCAGGTAAAGGGTTAGATACAGAGTAAAGCTCCCTCTGCCCTGTCCCATCAAACACTCCCAGGGCAGGTACAGGGTTAGATACAGAGTAAAGCTCCCTCTACACTGTCCCATCAAACAGTCCCAGGGCAGGTACAGGGTTCGATAGAGAGTAAAGCTCCCTCTGCACTGTCCCATCAAACACTCCCAGGGCAGGTACAGGGTTATATACAGAGTAAAGCTCCCTCTACACTGTCCCATCAAAAACTCCGAGGGCAGGTACAGGGTTAGATACAGAGTAAAGCTCGCTCTACACCGTCCCGTCAAACACTCCCAGGGCAGGTACAGGGTTAGATACAGAGTATAGCTCCCTCTACACTGTCCCATCAAAAACTCCGAGGGCAGGTACAGGGTTAGATACAGAGTAAAGTTCCCTCTACATTGTCCCATCAAACACTCCCAGGGGCAGGTACAGGGTTAGATACAGAGTAAAGCTCCCTCTACACTGTCCCATCAAACACTCCCAGGGCAGGTACAGGGTTAGATACAGAGTAAAGCTCCCTCTACACCGTCCCGTCAAACACTCCAAGGGCAGGGACATCACAGAGTTCGATACAGAATAAAGCTCCATCGACACTGTCCCGTCAAACACTCCCAGGGCAGGTACAGGGTTAGATTCAGTGTAAAACTCCCTCTGCACTTTCCCGTCAAACACTCCCAGGGCAGGTACAGGGTTAGATGCAGAGTAAAGCTCCCTCTACACTGTCCCATCAAACACTCCCAGGGCAGGTACAGGGTTAGATACAGAGTAAAGCTCCCTCTACACTGTCCCATCAAACAATTCCAGAGCAGGTGCAGGGTTAGATACAGAGTAATGCTCCCTCGACACTGTCCCATCAAACACTCCCAGGGGCAGGTACAGGGTTAGATGCAGAGTAAAGCTCCCTCTACACTGTCCCATCAAACACTCCCAGGGCAGGTACAGGGTTAGATACAGAGTAAAGCTCCCTCTACACTGTCCCGTCAAACACTCCCAGGGCAGGTACAGGGTTAGATGCAGTGTAAAGCTCCCTCTACACTGTCCCATCAAACACTCCCACGTCAGGTGCAGGGTTAGATACAGAGTAAAGCTCCCTCTACACTGTCCCATCAAACACTCCCAGGGCAGGTACAGGTTTAGATGCAGAGTAAAGATCCATCTGCAATGTCCCATCAAACACTCCCAGGGCAGGTACAGGGTTAGATAGAGAGTAAAGCTCTCTCTACACCGTCCCATCAAACACTCCCAGGGCAGGTACAGGGTTAGAAACAGTGTGAAGCTCCATCTACACTGTCCCATCAAACACTCCCAGGGCAGTTACAGCACGGAGATAGATGCAGAGTAAAGCCCCTTCTACACTGTCCCGTCAAACACTCCCAGAGCAGGTAAAGGGTTACATACAGAGTAAAGCTCCCTCTACACTGTCCCATCAAGCACTCCAAGGGCAGATACAGGGTTGGATACAGAGTAAAGCTCCCACCACAATGTCCCGTCAAACAGTCAGAGGACAGGTACAGGGTGAGATACAGAGTAAGCTCCCTCTACAATGTCCCATCAAACACTCCCAGGGCAGGTACAGGGTTAGATACAGAGTAAAGCTCCATCCACACTGTCCCATCAAACATTCCCAGGGCAGGTACAGGGTTAGATACAGAGTAAAGCTCCCTCTACACTGTCCGATCAAAAACTCTGAGGGCAGGTACAGGGTTAGATACAGTGTAAAGCTCCCTCTACACTGTCCCGTCAAACACTTCCAGAGCAGGTAAAGGGTTAGATACAGAGTAAAGCTCCCTCTACACTGTCCCATCAAACACTCCCAGGGGCAGGTACAGGGTTAGATACAGAGGAAAGCTCCCTCGACACTTTCCCATCAAACACTCCCTCGTCAGGTGCAGGGTAAGATATAGAGTAATGCTCCCTCGACACTGTCCCATCAAACACTCCCAGGGCAGGTACAGGGTTAGATACAGAGTAAAGCTCCCTCTGTCCCATCAAACACTCCCAGGGCAGGTACAGGGTTAGATGCAGAGTAAAGTTCCCTCTGCACTGTCCCATCAAACACTCCCAGGGGCAGGTACAGGGTTAGATGGAGAGTAATGCTCCCTCTACACTGTCCCATCAAACACTCCCAGGGCAGGTACAGCACGGGTTAGATACAGAGTAAAGCACCCTCTACACTGTCCCATCAAAC
Source organism: Heptranchias perlo (assembly GCF_035084215.1). Lineage (NCBI taxonomy): Eukaryota > Metazoa > Chordata > Chondrichthyes > Hexanchiformes > Hexanchidae > Heptranchias > Heptranchias perlo. The sequence goes on from NW_027139857.1 coordinate 42,196, forward strand.
ACTCCCAGGGCAGGTGCAGAGTTAGATACAGAGTAAAGTTCCCTCTGCACTGTCCCATCAAACACTCCCAGGGCAGTTACAGCACGGGTTACATGCAGAGTAAAGCTCCCTCTGCACTGTCCCATCAAACACTCCCAGGGCAGGTACAGGGTTAGATACAGAGTAAAGCTCCCTCTTCACTGTCCCGTCAACACTCCCAGGGCAGGTACAGGGTGAGATGCAGAGTAAAGCTCCATCTGCACTGTCCCATCAAACACTCCCAGGGCAAGTACAGAATGTGTGGGACACAGAGTAAAGCTCCCACCACAATGTCCCGTCAAACAGTCAGAGGACAGGTACAGGGTGAGATACAGAGTAAAGCTCCCTCCACACCGTCCCGTCAAACATTCCCAGGACAGGCACAGGGTTAGATGCAGAGCAAAGCTCCCTCTACACTGTCCCGTCAAACACTCCCAGGGCAGGTACAGGGTTAGATACAGAGTAAAGCTCCCTCTGCACTGTCCCATCAAACACTCCCAGGGCAGGTACAGGGTTAGATACAGAGGAAAGCTCCCTCGACACTTTCCCATCAAACACTCCCACGTCAGGTGCAGGGTAAGATACAGAGTAATGCTCCCTCGACACTGTCCCATCAAACACTCCCAGGGCAGGTACAGGGTGAGATACAGAGTAAAGCTCCCTCTGTCCCATCAAACACTCCCAGGGCAGGTACACGGTTAGATACAGAGTAAAGCTCCCTCTACACTGTCCCATCAAACACTCCCAGGGCAGGTACAGGGTGAGATACACAGTAAAGCTCCCTCGACACTGTCCCATCAAACACTCCCAGGGCAGGTACAGGGTTAGATAAAGAGTAAAGTTCCCTCTACACTGTATCATCAAACACTCCCAGGGCAGGTTCAGGGTTAGATACTGAGGAAAACTCCCTCTGCACTGTCCCATCAAACAGTCCCAGGGCAGGTACAGGGTTAGATACAGAGTAAGGCTCCCTCTACACTGCCCCATCAAACAGTCCCAGGGCAGGGACAGGGTTCGATAGAGAGTAAAGCTCCCTCTACACTGTCCCATCAAACACTCCCAGGGCAGGTACAGGGTTAGATACAGAGTAAAGCTCCCTCTACACTGTCCCATCAAAAACTCCGAGGGCAGGTACAGGGTTGGATACAGAGTAAAGCTCCCTCTACACTGTCCCATCAAACACTCCCAGGGCAGGTACAGGGTTAGATACAGAGTAAAGCTCCCTCTTCACTGTCCCATCAAACACTCCCAGGGGCAGGTACAGGGTTAGATACAGAGTAAAGCTCCCTCTACACTGTCCCATCAAACACTCCCAGGGCAGGTACAGGGTTAGATACAGAGTAAAGCTCCCTCTACACTATCCCGTCAAACACTCCCAGGGCAGGTACAGGGTTAGATACAGAGTAAAGCTCCCTCTACACTGTCCCATCAAACACTCCCAGGGCAGGTACATCACGGGTTAGATACAGAGTAAAGCTCCCTCTACACTGTCCCATCAAACACTCCCAGGGCAGGTACAGAGTTAGATACAGAGTAAAGTTCCCTCTACACTGTATCATCAAACACTCCCAGGGCAGGTTCAGGGTTAGATACTGAGGAAAGCTCCCTCTGCACTGTCCCATCAAACACTCCCAGGGCAGGTACAGGGTTAGATACAGAGTAAAGCTCCCTCTACACTGTCCCATCAAACACTCCCAGGGCAGGTACAGGGTTTGATACAGAGTAAAGCTCCCTCTACACTGTCCCATCAAACAGTCCCAGGGCAGGTACAGGTTTCGATAGAGAGTAAAGCTCCCTCTACACTGTCCCATCAAACACTCCCAGGGCAGGTACAGGTTTAGATGCAGAGTAAAGATCCATCTGCAATGTCCCATCAAACACTCCCAGGGCAGGTACAGGTTTAGATGCAGAGTAAAGCTCCCTCTACACTGTCCCATCAAACACTCCCAGGGCAGGTACAGGGTTAGATACAGAGTAAAGCTCCCTCTACACTGTCCCGTCAAACACTCCCAGAGCAGGTAAAGGGTTACATACAGAGTAAAGCTCCCTCCACACTGTCCCATCAAGCACTCCAAGGGCAGACACAGGGTAAGATACAGAGTAAGGCTCACTCTACACTGTCCCATCAAACACTTCCAGAGCAGGTGAAGGGTTAGATACAGAGTAAAGCTCCCTCTGCACTGTCACATCAAACACTCCCAGGGCAGGTACAGGGTTAGATACAGAGTAAAGCTCCCTCTACACTGTCCCATCAAACACTCCCAGGGCAGGTACAGGGTTAGATACAGAGTAAAGCTCCCTCGACACTGTCCCATCAAACACTCCCAGGGCAGTTACAGCACGGAGTTAGATACAGAGTAAAGCCCCTTCTACACTGTCCCGTCAAACACTCCCAGAGCAGGTAAAGGGTTACATACAGAGTAAAGCTCCCTCTACACTGTCCCTTCAAGCACTCCAAGGGTAGACACAGGGTAAGATACAGAGTAAAGCTCACTCTGCACTGTCCCGTCAAACACACCAGGGCAGGTACAGGGTTAGATCCAGAGTAAAGCTCCCTCTGCACATCCCATCAAACACTCCCAGGGCAGGTACAGGGTTAGATACAGAGGAAAGCTCCCTCTACACTGTCCCATCAAAAAATCCGAGGGCAGTTACAGGGTTAGATACAGTGTAAAGCTCCCTCTACACTGTCCCATCAAACACTTCCAGAGCAGGTAAAGGGTTAGATACAGAGTGAAGCTCCCTCTGCACCGTCCCATCTAACACTCCCAGGGCAGGTACAGGGTTAGATACAGAGGAAAGCTCCCTCGACACTTTCCCATCAAACACTCCCACGTCAGGTGCAGGGTAAGATCCAGAGTAATGCTCCCTCTACACTGTCCCATCAAAAAATCCGAGGGCAGGTACAGGGTTAGATACAGTGTAAAGCTCCCTCTACACTGTCCCATCAAACACTTCCAGAGCAGGTAAAGGGTTAGATACAGAGTAAAGCTCCCTCTGCCCTGTCCCATCAAACAGTCCCAGGGCAGGTACAGGGTTAGATACAGAGTAAAGCTCCCTCTACACTGTCCCATCAAACACTTCCAGAGCAGGTAAAGGGTTAGATACAGAGTAAAGCTCCCTCTGCCCTGTCCCATCAAACACTCCCAGGGCAGGTACAGGGTTAGATACAGAGTAAAGCTCCCTCTACACTGTCCCATCAAACAGTCCCAGGGCAGGTACAGGGTTCGATAGAGAGTAAAGCTCCCTCTGCACTGTCCCATCAAACACTCCCAGGGCAGGTACAGGGTTATATACAGAGTAAAGCTCCCTCTACACTGTCCCATCAAAAACTCCGAGGGCAGGTACAGGGTTAGATACAGAGTAAAGCTCGCTCTACACCGTCCCGTCAAACACTCCCAGGGCAGGTACAGGGTTAGATACAGAGTATAGCTCCCTCTACACTGTCCCATCAAAAACTCCGAGGGCAGGTACAGGGTTAGATACAGAGTAAAGTTCCCTCTACATTGTCCCATCAAACACTCCCAGGGGCAGGTACAGGGTTAGATACAGAGTAAAGCTCCCTCTACACTGTCCCATCAAACACTCCCAGGGCAGGTACAGGGTTAGATACAGAGTAAAGCTCCCTCTACACTATCCCGTCAAACACTCCCAGGGCAGGTACAGGGTTAGATACAGAGGAAAGCTCCCTCTACACTGTCCCATCAAACACTCCCAGGGCAGGTACATCACGGGTTAGATACAGAGTAAAGCTCCCTCTACACTATCCCATCAAACACTCCCAGGGCAGGTACAGAGTTAGATACAGAGTAAAGTTCCCTCTACACTGTCCCATCAAACACTCCCAGGGCAGGTTCAGGGTTAGATACTGAGGAAAGCTCCCTCTGCACTGTCCCATCAAACAGTCCCATGGCAGGTACAGGGTTTGATACAGAGTAAAGCTCCCTCCACACTGTCCCATCAAACAGTCCCAGGGCAGGTACAGGGTTCGATAGAGAGTAAAGCTCCCTCTACACTGTCCCATCAAACACTCCCAGGGCAGGTACAGGGTTATATACAGAGTAAAGCTCCCTCTACACTGTCCCATCAAAAACTCCGAGGGCAGGTACAGGGTTGGATACAGAGTAAAGCTCCCTCTACACTGTCCCATCAAACACTCTCAGGGCAGGTACAGGGTTAGATACAGAGTAAAGCTCCCTCTACACTGTCCCATCAAAAACTCCGAGGGCAGGTACAGGGTTAGATACAGAGTAAAGCTCCCTCTACACCGTCCCGTCAAACACTCCCAGGGCAGGTACAGGGTTAGATACAGAGTAAAGCTCCCTCTACACTGTCCCATCAAAAACTCCGAGGGCAGGTACAGGGTTAGATACAGAGTAAAGTTCCCTCTACACTGTCCCATCAAACACTCCCAGGGCAGGTACAGGGTTAGATACAGAGTAAAGCTCCCTCTACACTGTCCCATCAAACACTCCCAGGGCAGGGACAAGGTTAGATACAGAGTAAAGCTCCCTCTACACTATCCCGTCAAACACTCCCAGGGCAGGTTCAGGGTTAGATACTGAGGAAAGCTCCCTCTGCACTGTCCCATCAAACAGTCCCATGGCAGGTACAGGGTTTGATACAGAGTAAAGCTCCCTCTACACTGTCCCATCAAACAGTCCCAGGGCAGGTACAGGTTTCGATAGAGAGTAAAGCTCCCTGTACACTGTCCCATCAAACACTCCCAGGGCAGGTACAGGTTTAGATGCAGAGTAAAGATCCATCTGCAATGTCCCATCAAACACTCCCAGGGCAGGTACAGGGTTAGATACAGAGTAAAGCTCCCTCTACACTGTCCCGTCAAACTCTCCCAGGGTAGGTACAGGGTTAGATACAGAGTAAAGCTCCCTCTACACTGTCCCATCAAACACTCCCAGGCCAGGGACAGGGTTAGAAACAGTGTAAAGCTCCATCTGCACTGTCCCATCAAACACTCCCAGGGCAGGTACAGGGTTAGATACAGAGTAAAGTTCCCTCTACACTGTCCCATCAAACACTTCCAGAGCAGGTAAAGGGTTAGATACAGAGTAAAGCTCCCTCTGCACTGTATCATCAAACACTCCCAGGGCAGGTTCAGGGTTAGATACTGAGGAAAACTCCCTCTGCCCTGTCCCATCAAACAGTCCCAGGGCAGGTACAGGGTTAGATACAGAGGAAAGCTCCCTCTGCACTGTCACATCAAACACTCCGAGGGCAGGTACAGGGTTAGATACAGACTTGAGCTCCCTCTACACTGTCCCATCAAAAACTCAGAGGGCAGGTACAGGGTTAGATACAGAGTAAAGTTCCCTCTACACTGTCCCATCAAACACTCCCAGGGCAGGTACAGGGTTAGATACAGAGTAAAGCTCCCTCTACACTGTCCCATCAAACACTTCCAGAGCAGGTAAAGGGTTAGATACAGTGTAAAGCTCCATCTGCACTCTCCCATCAAACACTCCCAGGGCAGGTACAGGGTTAGATACAGAGTAAAGCTCCCTCTACACTGTCCCGTCAAACACTCCCAGGGCAGGTACAGGGTTAGATACAGAGTAAAGCTCCCTCTACACTGTCCCATCAAACACTCCCAGGGCAGGTACAGGGTTAGATACAGAGTTAAGTTCCCTCGACACTGTCCCATCAAACACTCCCAGGGCAGTTACAGCACGGAGTTAGATACAGAGTAAAGCCCCTTCTACACTGTCCCGTCAAACACTCCCAGAGCAGGTAAAGGGTTACATACAGAGTAAAGCTCCCTGCACACTGTCCCATCAAGCACTCCAAGGGCAGACACAGGGTAAGATACAGAGTAAAGCTCACTCTACACTGTCCCATCAAACACTTCCAGAGCAGGTAAAGGGTTAGATACAGAGTAAAGCTCCCTCTACACTGTCCCATCAAACACTCCCAGGGCAGGTACAGGGTGAGATACAGAGTAAAGCTCCCTCTGAACTGTCCCATCAAACACTTCCAGAGCAGGTAAAGGGTTAGATACAGAGTAAAGCTCCCTCTGCACCATCCCATCAAACACTCCCAGGGCAGGTACAGGGTTAGATACAGAGGAAAGCTCCCTCTGCACTGTCCCATCAAAAAATCCGAGGGCAGGTACAGGGTTAGATACAGAGTAAAGCTCCCTCTACACTGTCCCATCAAACACTTACAGAGCAGGTAAAGGGTTAGATACAGAGTAAAGCTCCCTCTGCACCGTCCCATCTAACACTCCCAGGGCAGGTACAGGGTTAGATACAGAGTTAAGCTCCCTCGACACTGTCCCATCAAACACTCCCAGGGCAGTTACAGCACGGAGTTAGATACAGAGTAAAGCCCCTTCTACACTGTCCCGTCAAACACTCCCAGAGCAGGTAAAGGGTTACATACAGAGTAAAGCTCCCTGTACACTGTCCCATCAAGCACTCCAAGGGCAGACACAGGGTAAGATACAGAGTAAAGCTCACTCTACACTGTCCCATCAAACACTTCCAGAGCAGGTAAAGGGTTAGATACAGAGTAAAGCTCCCTCTACACTGTCACATCAAACACTCGGCGGGCAGGTACAGGGTGAGATACAGAGTAAAGCTCCCTCTACACTGTCCCATCAAACACTCCCAGGGCAGGTACAGGGTTAGATACAGAGTAAAGCTCCCTCTACACTGTCCCATCAAACACTCCCAGGGCAGGTAAAGGGTTAGATACAGAGTAAAGCTCCCTCTGCACCGTCCCATCTAACACTCCCAGGGCAGGTACAGGGTTAGATACAGAGTAAAGCTCCCTCTACACTGTCCCATCAAACACTCCCAGGGCAGGTACAGGGTTAGATACAGAGTAAAGCTCCCTCTACACTGTCCCATCAAACACTCCCAGGGCAGGTACAGAGTTAGATACAGAGTAAAGCTCCCTCTGTCCCATCAAACGCTCCCACGTCAGGTGCAGGGTAAGATACAGAGTAATGCTCCCTCAACACTGTCCCATCAAACACTTCCAGAGCAGGTACAGGGTTAGATACAGAGTAAAGCTCCCTCTGTCCCATCAAACACTCCCAGGGCAGGTACAGGGTTAGATACAGACTAAAGCTCCCTCCACACTGTCCCATCAAACACTCCCAGGGCAGGTACAGGGTTCGATACAGAGTAAAGCTCCCTCTACACTGTCCCATCAAACACTCCCAGGGCAGGTACAGGGTTAGATACAGAGCAAAGCTCCCTCTACACTGTCCCATCAAACACTCCCAGGGCAGGTACATCACGGGTTAGATACAGAGTAAAGCTCCCTCTACACTGTATCATCAAACACTCCCAGGGCAGGTTCAGGGTGAGATACTGAAGAAAACTCCCTCTGCCCTGTCCCATCAAACACTCCCAGGGCAGGTACAGGGTTAGATACAGAGTAAAGCTCCCTCTACACTGTCCCATCAAACACTCCCAGGGCAGGTACAGAGTTAGATAAAGAGTAAAGTTCCCTCTGCACTGTATCATCAAACACTCCCAGGGCAGGTTCAGGGTTAGATACTGAAGAAAACTCCCTCTGCCCTGTCCCATCAAACAATCCCAGGGCAGGTACAGGGTTAGATACAGAGGAAAGCTCCCTCTACACTGTCCCATCAAACAGTCCCAGGGCAGGTACAGGGTTCGAAAGAGAGTAAAGCTCCCTCTACACTGTCCCATGAAACACTCCCAGGGCAGGTACAGGGTTAGATACAGAGTAAAGCTCCCTCTACACTGTCCCATCAAAAACTCCGAGGGCAGGTACAGGGTTGGATACAGAGTAAAGCTCCCTCTGCACTGTCCCATCAAACACTCCCAGGGCAGGTACAGGGTTAGATACAGAGTAAAGCTCCCTCTACACTGTCCCATCAAAAACTCCGAGGGCAGGTACAGGGTTAGATACAGAGTAAAGCTCTCTCTCCACTGTCCCATCAAAAATTCCGAGGGCAGGTACAGGGTTAGATACAGAGTAAAGTTCCCTCTACACTGTCCCATCAAACACTCCCAGGGGCAGGTACAGGGTTAGATCCAGAGTAAAGCTCCCTCTACACTGTCCCATCAAACACTCCCAGGGCAGGTACAGGGTTAGATACAGAGTAAAGCTCCCTCTACACTATCCCGTCAAACACTCCCAGGGCAGGTACAGGGTTAGATACAGAGTAAAGCTCCCTCTACACTGTCCCATCAAACACTCCCAGGGCAGGTACATCACGGGTTAGATACAGAGTAAAGCTCCCTCTACACTGTCCCATCAAACACTCCCAGGGCAGGTACAGAGTTAGATACAGAGTAAAGTTCCCTCTACACTGTCCCATCAAACACTCCCAGGGCAGGTTCAGGGTTAGATACTGAGGAAAGCTCCCTCTGCACTGTCCCATCAAACAGTCCCAGGGCAGGTACAGGGTTTGATACAGAGTAAAGCTCCCTCTGCACTGTCCCATCAAACAGTCCCAGGGCAGGTACAGGTTTCGATAGAGAGTAAAGCTCCCTCTACACTGTCCCATCAAACACTCCCAGGGCAGGTACAGGTTTAGATGCAGAGTAAAGATCCATCTGCAATGTCCCATCAAACACTCCCAGGGCAGCTACAGGGTTAGATAGACAGTAAAGCTCCCTCGACACTGTCCCATCAAACACGACCAGGACAGAGACACACAAGTTAGATGCAGAGTAAAGCTCCCCCTACACTGTCCCATCAAACACTCCCAGGCCAGGGACAGGGTTAGAAAGAGTGTAAAGCTCCATCTGCACTGTCCCATCAAAAAATCCGAGGGCAGGTACAGGGTTAGATACAGTGTAAAGCTCCGTCTACAGTGTCCCATCAAACACTTCCAGAGCAGGTAAAGGGTTAGATACAGAGTAAAGCTCCCTCTGCACCGTCCCATCTAACACTCCCAGGGCAGGTACAGGGTTAGATACAGAGTAAAGCTCCCTCTACACTGTCCCATCAAACACTCCCAGGGCAGGTACAGAGTTAGATACAGAGTAAAGTTCCCTCTACACTGTCCCATCAAACACTCCCAGGGCAGGTACAGGGTTAGATACAGAGTAAAGCTCCCTCTACACTGTCCCATCAAACACTCCCAGGGCAGGTACAGGGTTAGATACAGAGTAAAGCTCCCTCTACACTGTCCCATCAAACACTCCCAGGGCAGGTACAGAGTTAGATAGAGAGTAAAGTTCCCTCTACACTGTCCCATCAAACACTCCCAGGGCAGGTACAGGGTTAGATACAGAGTAAAGCTCCCTCTACACTGTCCCATCAAACACTCCCAGGGCAGGTACAGGGTTAGATACAGAGTAAAGCTCCCTCTACACTGTCCCATCAAACACTCCCAGGGTCAGGTACAGGGTTAGATACAGAGTAAAGCTCCCTCTACACTGTCCCGTCAAACACTCCCAGAGCAGGGAAAGGGTTACATACAGAGTAAAGCTCCCTGTACACTGTCCCATCAAGCACTCCAAGGGCAGACACAGGGTAAGATACAGAGTAAAGCTCACTCTACACTGTCCCATCAAACACTTCCAGAGCAGGTAAAGGGTTAGATACAGAGTAAAGCTCCCTCTACACTGTCACATCAAACACTCGGCGGGCAGGTACAGGGTGAGATACAGAGTAAAGCTCCCTCTGAACTGTCCCATCAAACACTTCCAGAGCAGGTAAAGGGTTAGATACAGAGTAAAGCTCCCTCTGCACCATCCCATCAAACACTCCCAGGGCAGGTACAGGGTTAGATACAGAGGAAAGCTCCCTCTACACTGTCCCATCAAAAAATCCGAGGGCAGGTACAGGGTTAGATACAGAGTAAAGCTCCCTCTACACTGTCCCATCAAACACTTACAGAGCAGGTAAAGGGTTAGATACAGAGTAAAGCTCCCTCTGCACCGTCCCATCTAACACTCCCAGGGCAGGTACAGGGTTAGATACAGAGTAAAGCTCCCTCTACACTGTCCCATCAAACACTCCCAGGGCAGGTACAGGGTTAGATACAGAGTAAAGCTCCCTCTACACTGTCCCATCAAACACTCCCAGAGCAGGTACAGGGTGAGATACAGAGTAAAGCTCCCTCTGTCCCATCAAACACTCCCAGGGCAGGTACAGGGTTAGATACAGACTAAAGCTCCCTCCACACTGTCCCATCAAACACTCCCAGGGCAGGTACAGGGTTCGATACAGAGTAAAGCTCCCTCTGCACTGTCCCATCAAACACTCCCAGGGCAGGTACAGGGTTAGATACAGAGCAAAGCTCCCTCTACACTGTCCCATCAAACACTCCCAGGGCAGGTACATCACGGGTTAGATACAGAGTAAAGCTCCCTCTACACTGTCCCATCAAACACTCCCAGGGCAGGTACAGAGTTAGATAAAGAGTAAAGTTCCCTCTGCACTGTATCATCAAACACTCCCAGGGCAGGTTCAGGGTTAGATACTGAAGAAAACTCCCTCTGCCCTGTCCCATCAAACAGTCCCAGGGCAGGTACAGGGTTAGATACAGAGGAAAGCTCCCTCTACACTGTCCCATCAAACAGTCCCAGGGCAGGTACAGGGTTCGAAAGAGAGTAAAGCTCCCTCGACACTGTCCCATGAAACACTCCCAGGGCAGGTACAGGGTTAGATACAGAGTAAAGCTCCCTCTACACTGTCCCATCAAAAACTCCGAGGGCAGGTACAGGGTTGGATACAGAGTAAAGCTCCCTCTGCACTGTCCCATCAAACACTCCCAGGGCAGGTACAGGGTTAGATACAGAGTAAAGCTCCCTCTACACTGTCCCATCAAAAACTCCGAGGGCAGGTACAGGGTTAGATACAGAGTAAAGCTCTCTCTCCACTGTCCCATCAAAAATTCCGAGGGCAGGTACAGGGTTAGATACAGAGTAAAGTTCCCTCTACACTGTCCCATCAAACACTCCCAGGGGCAGGTACAGGGTTAGATCCAGAGTAAAGCTCCCTCTACACTGTCCCATCAAACACTCCCAGGGCAGGTACAGGGTTAGATACAGAGTAAAGCTCCCTCTACACTATCCCGTCAAACACTCCCAGGGCAGGTACAGGGTTAGATACAGAGTAAAGCTCCCTCTACACTGTCCCATCAAACACTCCCAGGGCAGGTACATCACGGGTTAGATACAGAGTAAAGCTCCCTCTACACTGTCCCATCAAACACTCCCAGGGCAGGTACAGAGTTAGATAGAGAGTAAAGTTCCCTCTACACTGTCCCATCAAACACTCCCAGGGCAGGTACAGGGTTAGATACAGAGTAAAGCTCCCTCTACACTGTCCCATCAAACACTCCCAGGGCAGGTACAGGGTTAGATACAGAGTAAAGCTCCCTCTACACTGTCCCATCAAACACTCCCAGGGTCAGGTAAGGGTTAGATACAGAGTAAAGCCCCTTCGACACTGTCCCGTCAAACACTCCCAGAGCAGGGAAAGGGTTACATACAGAGTAAAGCTCCCTGTACACTGTCCCATCAAGCACTCCAAGGGCAGACACAGGGTAAGATACAGAGTAAAGCTCACTCTACACTGTCCCATCAAACACTTCCAGAGCAGGTAAAGGGTTAGATACAGAGTAAAGCTCCCTCTACACTGTCACATCAAACACTCGGCGGGCAGGTACAGGGTGAGATACAGGGTAAAGCTCCCTCTGAACTGTCCCATCAAACACTTCCAGAGCAGGTAAAGGGTTAGATACAGAGTAAAGCTCCCTCTGCACCATCCCATCAAACACTCCCAGGGCAGGTACAGGGTTAGATACAGAGGAAAGCTCCCTCTACACTGTCCCATCAAAAAATCCGAGGGCAGGTACAGGGTTAGATACAGAGTAAAGCTCCCTCTACACTGTCCCATCAAACACTTACAGAGCAGGTAAAGGGTTAGATACAGAGTAAAGCTCCCTCTGCACCGTCCCATCTAACACTCCCAGGGCAGGTACAGGGTTAGATACAGAGTAAAGCTCCCTCTACACTGTCCCATCAAACACTCCCAGGGCAGGTACAGGGTTAGATACAGAGTAAAGCTCCCTCTGTCCCATCAAACACTCCCACGTCAGGTGCAGGGTAAGATACAGAGTAATGCTCCCTCAACACTGTCCCATCAAACACTCCCAGAGCAGGTACAGGGTGAGATACAGAGTAAAGCTCCCTCTGTCCCATCAAACACTCCCAGGGCAGGTACAGGGTTAGATACAGACTAAAGCTCCCTCCACACTGTCCCATCAAACACTCCCAGGGCAGGTACAGGGTTCGATACAGAGTAAAGCTCCCTCTACACTGTCCCATCAAACACTCCCAGGGCAGGTACAGGGTTAGATACAGAGCAAAGCTCCCTCTACACTGTCCCATCAAACACTCCCAGGGCAGGTACATCACGGGTTAGATACAGAGTAAAGCTCCCTCTACACTGTCCCATCAAACACTCCCAGGGCAGGTACAGAGTTAGATAAAGAGTAAAGTTCCCTCTGCACTGTATCATCAAACACTCCCAGGGCAGGTTCAGGGTTAGATACTGAAGAAAACTCCCTCTGCCCTGTCCCATCAAACAGTCCCAGGGCAGGTACAGGGTTAGATACAGAGGAAAGCTCCCTCTACACTGTCCCATCAAACAGTCCCAGGGCAGGTACAGGGTTCGAAAGAGAGTAAAGCTCCCTCGACACTGTCCCATGAAACACTCCCAGGGCAGGTACAGGGTTAGATACAGAGTAAAGCTCCCTCTACACTGTCCCATCAAAAACTCCGAGGGCAGGTACAGGGTTGGATACAGAGTAAAGCTCCCTCTGCACTGTCCCATCAAACACTCCCAGGGCAGGTACAGGGTTAGATACAGAGTAAAGCTCCCTCTACACTGTCCCATCAAAAACTCCGAGGGCAGGTACAGGGTTAGATACAGAGTAAAGCTCTCTCTCCACTGTCCCATCAAAAATTCCGAGGGCAGGTACAGGGTTAGATACAGAGTAAAGTTCCCTCTACACTGTCCCATCAAACACTCCCAGGGGCAGGTACAGGGTTAGATCCAGAGTAAAGCTCCCTCTACACTGTCCCATCAAACACTCCCAGGGCAGGTACAGGGTTAGATACAGAGTAAAGCTCCCTCTACACTATCCCGTCAAACACTCCCAGGGCAGGTACAGGGTTAGATACAGAGTAAAGCTCCCTCTACACTGTCCCATCAAACACTCCCAGGGCAGGTACATCACGGGTTAGATACAGAGTAAAGCTCCCTCTACACTGTCCCATCAAACACTCCCAGGGCAGGTACAGAGTTAGATACAGAGTAAAGTTCCCTCTACACTGTCCCATCAAACACTCCCAGGGCAGGTTCAGGGTTAGATACTGAGGAAAGCTCCCTCTGCACTGTCCCATCAAACAGTCCCAGGGCAGGTACAGGGTTTGATACAGAGTAAAGCTCCCTCTGCACTGTCCCATCAAACAGTCCCAGGGCAGGTACAGGTTTCGATAGAGAGTAAAGCTCCCTCTACACTGTCCCATCAAACACTCCCAGGGCAGGTACAGGTTTAGATGCAGAGTAAAGATCCATCTGCAATGTCCCATCAAACACTCCCAGGGCAGCTCCAGGGTTAGATAGACAGTAAAGCTCCCTCGACACTGTCCCATCAAACACGACCAGGACAGAGACACACAAGTTAGATGCAGAGTAAAGCTCCCCCTACACTGTCCCATCAAACACTCCCAGGCCAGGGACAGGGTTAGAAAGAGTGTAAAGCTCCATCTGCACTGTCCCATCAAACACTCCCAGGGCAGGTACAGGGTTAGATACAGAGTAAAGCTCCCTCTACACTGTCCCATCAAACACTTCCAGAGCAGGTAAAGGGTTGGATACAGAGTAAAGCTCCCTCTGCACTGTCACATCAAACACTCCCAGGGCAGGTACAGGGTTAGATACAGAGTAAAGCTCCCTCTACACTGTCCCATCAAAAACTCGGCGGGCAGGTACAGGGTTAGATGCAGAGTAAAGCTCCCTCTGCACCGTCCCATCAAACACTCCCAGGGCAGGTACAGGGTTAGATACAGAGTAAAGCTCCCTCTACACTGTCCCATCAAAAAATCCGAGGGCAGGTACAGGGTTAGATACAGTGTAAAGCTCCGTCTACAGTGTCCCATCAAACACTTCCAGAGCAGGTAAAGGGTTAGATACAGAGTAAAGCTCCCTCTGCACCGTCCCATCTAACACTCCCAGGGCAGGTACAGGGTTAGATACAGAGTAAAGCTCCCTCTACACTGTCCCATCAAACACTCCCAGGGCAGGTACAGAGTTAGATACAGAGTAAAGTTCCCTCTACACTGTCCCATCAAACACTCCCAGGGCAGGTACAGGGTTAGATACAGAGTAAAGCTCCCTCTACACTGTCCCATCAAACACTCCCAGGGCAGGTACAGGGTTAGATACAGAGTAAAGCTCCCTCTACACTGTCCCATCAAACACTCCCAGGGCAGGTACAGAGTTAGATAGAGAGTAAAGTTCCCTCTACACTGTCCCATCAAACACTCCCAGGGCAGGTACAGGGTTAGATACAGAGTAAAGCTCCCTCTACACTGTCCCATCAAACACTCCCAGGGCAGGTACAGGGTTAGATACAGAGTAAAGCTCCCTCTACACTGTCCCATCAAACACTCCCAGGGTCAGGTAAGGGTTAGATACAGAGTAAAGCTCCCTCTACACTGTCCCGTCAAACACTCCCAGGGCAGGTCCAGGGTTCGATAGAGAGTAAAGCTCCCTCTACACTGTTCCGTCAAACACTCCCAGGGCAGGTACAGGGTTAGATACAGAGGAAAGCTCCCTCTACACTGTCCCATCAAACACTCCCAGGGCAGGTACAGGGTTAGATACAGAGTAAAGCTCCCTCTACACTGTCCCATCAAACACTCCCAGGGCAGGTACAGGGTTAGATATACAGTAAAGCTCCCTCGACACTGTCCCATCAAACACTCCCAGGGCAGGTACAGGGTTAGATACAGAGTAAAGCTCCCTCTGCACCGTCCCGTCAAACACTCCCAGGGCAGGTACAGGGTTAGATACAGAGTAAAGCTCCCTCTACACTGTCCCATCAAGCACTCCAAGGGCAGATACAGGGTTAGATACAGAGTAAAGCTCCCTCTACACTGTCCCATCAAACACTCCCAGGGCAGGTGCAGGGTTAGATACAGAGTAAAGCTCCCTCTACACTGTCCCATCAAAAACTCCGAGGGCAGGTACAGGGTTAGATACAGTGTAAAGCTCCCTCTGCACTGTCCCATCAAACGCTCCCAGGGCAGGTACAGGGTTAGATACAGAGGAAAGCTCCCTCGACACTTTCCCATCAAACACTCCCACGTCAGGTGCAGGGTAAGATACAGAGTAATGCTCCCTCGACACTGTCCCATCAAACACTCCCATGGCAGGTACAGGGTTAGATACAGAGTAAAGCTCCCTCTGTCCCATCAAACACTCCCAGGGCAGGTACAGGGTTAGAAACAGAGTAAAGTTCCCTCTGCACTGTCCCATCAAACACTCCCAGGGGCAGGTACAGGGTTAGATACAGAGTAAAGCTCCCTCTACACTGTCCCATCAAACACTCCCAGGGCAGGTACAGGGTTAGATACAGAGTAAAGCTCCCTCTACACTGTCCCATCAAGCACTCCAAGGGCAGATACAGGGTTAGATACAGAGTAAAGCTCCCTCGGCACTGTCCCATCAAACACTCCCAGGGCAGGTACAGGGTAAGATACAGAGTAAAGCTCCCTCTACACTGTCCCATCAAACACTCCCAGGGCAGGTACAGAGTTAGATAAAGAGTAAAGTTCCCTCTGCACTGTATCATCAAACACTCCCAGGGCAGGTTCAGGGTTAGATACTGAAGAAAACTCCCTCTGCCCTGTCCCATCAAACAGTCCCAGGGCAGGTACAGGGTTAGATACAGAGGAAAGCTCCCTCTACACTGTCCCATCAAACAGTCCCAGGGCAGGTACAGGGTTCGAAAGAGAGTAAAGCTCCCTCTACACTGTCCCATGAAACACTCCCAGGGCAGGTACAGGGTTAGATACAGAGTAAAGCTCCCTCTACACTGTCCCATCAAAAACTCCGAGGGCAGGTACAGGGTTGGATGCAGAGTTAAGCTCCCTCTGCACTGTCCCATCAAACACTCCCAGGGCAGGTACAGGGTTAGATACAGAGTAAAGCTCCCTCTACACTGTCCCATCAAAAACTCCGAGGGCAGGTACAGGGTTAGATACAGAGTAAAGCTCTCTCTCCACTGTCCCATCAAAAATTCCGAGGGCAGGTACAGGGTTAGATACAGAGTAAAGTTCCCTCTACACTGTCCCATCAAACACTCCCAGGGGCAGGTACAGGGTTAGATCCAGAGTAAAGCTCCCTCTACACTGTCCCATCAAACACTCCCAGGGCAGGTACAGGGTTAGATACAGAGTAAAGCTCCCTCTACACTATCCCGTCAAACACTCCCAGGGCAGGTACAGGGTTAGATACAGAGTAAAGCTCCATCTACACTGTCCCATCAAACACTCCCAGGGCAGGTACATCACGGGTTAGATACAGAGTAAAGCTCCCTCTACACTGTCCCATCAAACACTCCCAGGGCAGGTACAGAGTTAGATACAGAGTAAAGTTCCCTCTACACTGTCCCATCAAACACTCCCAGGGCAGGTTCAGGGTTAGATACTGAGGAAAGCTCCCTCCACACTATCCCATCAAACACTCCCAGGGCAGGTACAGGGTTAGATACAGAGTAAAGCTCCCTCTGCACTGTCCCATCAAACAGTCCCAGGGCAGGTACAGGGTTTGATACAGAGTAAAGCTCCCTCTGCACTGTCCCATCAAACAGTCCCAGGGCAGGTACAGGTTTCGATAGAGAGTAAAGCTCCCTCTACACTGTCCCATCAAACACTCCCAGGGCAGGTACAGGTTTAGATGCAGAGTAAAGATCCATCTGCAATGTCCCATCAAACACTCCCAGGGCAGCTACAGGGTTAGATAGACAGTAAAGCTCCCTCGACACTGTCCCATCAAACACGACCAGGACAGAGACACACAAGTTAGATGCAGAGTAAAGCTCCCCCTACACTGTCCCATCAAACACTCCCAGGCCAGGGACAGGGTTAGAAAGAGTGTAAAGCTCCATCTGCACTGTCCCATCAAACACTCCCAGGGCAGGTACAGGGTTAGATACAGAGTAAAGCTCCCTCTACACTGTCCCATCAAACACTTCCAGAGCAGGTAAAGGGTTGGATACAGAGTAAAGCTCCCTCTGCACTGTCACATCAAACACTCCCAGGGCAGGTACAGGGTTAGATACAGAGTAAAGCTCCCTCTACACTGTCCCATCAAAAACTCGGCGGGCAGGTACAGGGTTAGATACAGAGTAAAGCTCCCTCTGCACCGTCCCATCAAACACTCCCAGGGCAGGTACAGGGTTAGATACAGAGTAAAGCTCCCTCTACACTGTCCCATCAAAAAATCCGAGGGCAGGTACAGGGTTAGATACAGTGTAAAGCTCCGTCTACAGTGTCCCATCAAACACTTGCAGAGCAGGTAAAGGGTTAGATACAGAGTAAAGCTCCCTCTGCACCGTCCCATCTAACACTCCCAGGGCAGGTACAGGGTTAGATACAGAGTAAAGCTCCCTCTACACTGTCCCATCAAACACTCCCAGGGCAGGTACAGGGTTAGATACAGAGTAAAGCTCCCTCTACACTGTCCCATCAAACACTCCCAGGGCAGGTACAGGGTTAGATACAGAGTAAAGCTCCCTCTACACTGTCCCATCAAACACTCCCAGGGCAGGTACAGAGTTAGATAGAGAGTAAAGTTCCCTCTACACTGTCCCATCAAACACTCCCAGGGCAGGTACAGGGTTAGATACAGAGTAAAGCTCCCTCTACACTGTCCCATCAAACACTCCCAGGGCAGGTACAGAGTTAGATAGAGAGTAAAGTTCCCTCTACACTGTCCCGTCAAACACTCCCAGAGCAGGTAAAGGGTTACATACAGAGTAAAGCTCCCTGTACACTGTCCCATCAAGCACTCCAAGGGCAGACACAGGGTAAGATACAGAGTAAAGCTCACTCTACACTGTCCCATCAAACACTTCCAGAGCAGGTAAAGGGTTAGATACAGAGTAAAGCTCCCTCTACACTGTCACATCAAACACTCGGCGGGCAGGTACAGGGTGAGATACAGAGTAAAGCTCCCTCTGAACTGTCCCATCAAACACTTCCAGAGCAGGTAAAGGGTTAGATACAGAGTAAAGCTCCCTCTGCACCATCCCATCAAACACTCCCAGGGCAGGTACAGGGTTAGATACAGAGGAAAGCTCCCTCTCCACTGTCCCATCAAAAAATCCGAGGGCAGGTACAGGGTTAGATACAGAGTAAAGCTCCCTCTACACTGTCCCATCAAACACTTACAGAGCAGGTAAAGGGTTAGATACAGAGTAAAGCTCCCTCTGCACCGTCCCATCTAACACTCCCAGGGCAGGTACAGGGTTAGATACAGAGTAAAGCTCCCTCTGTCCCATCAAACACTCCCACGTCAGGTGCAGGGTAAGATACAGAGTAATGCTCCCTCAACACTGTCCCATCAAACACTCCCAGAGCAGGTACAGGGTGAGATACAGAGTAAAGCTCCCTCTGTCCCATCAAACACTCCCAGGGCAGGTACAGGGTTAGATACAGACTAAAGCTCCCTCCACACTGTCCCATCAAACACTCCCAGGGCAGGTACAGGGTTCGATACAGAGTAAAGCTCCCTCTGCACTGTCCCATCAAACACTCCCAGGGCAGGTACAGGGTTCGATACAGAGCAAAGCTCCCTCTACACTGTCCCATCAAACACTCCCAGGGCAGGTACATAACGGGTTAGATACAGAGTAAAGCTCCCTCTACACTGTCCCATCAAACACTCCCAGGGCAGGTACAGAGTTAGATAAAGAGTAAAGTTCCCTCTGCACTGTATCATCAAACACTCCCAGGGCAGGTTCAGGGTTAGATACTGAAGAAAACTCCCTCTGCCCTGTCCCATCAAACAGTCCCAGGGCAGGTACAGGGTTAGATACAGAGGAAAGCTCCCTCTACACTGTCCCATCAAACAGTCCCAGGGCAGGTACAGGGTTCGAAAGAGAGTAAAGCTCCCTCGACACTGTCCCATGAAACACTCCCAGGGCAGGTACAGGGTTAGATACAGAGTAAAGCTCCCTCTACACTGTCCCATCAAAAACTCCGAGGGCAGGTACAGGGTTGGATACAGAGTAAAGCTCCCTCTGCACTGTCCCATCAAACACTCCCAGGGCAGGTACAGGGTTAGATACAGAGTAAAGCTCCCTCTACACTGTCCCATCAAAAACTCCGAGGGCAGGTACAGGGTTAGATACAGAGTAAAGCTCTCTCTCCACTGTCCCATCAAAAATTCCGAGGGCAGGTACAGGGTTAGATACAGAGTAATGTTCCCTCTACACTGTCCCATCAAACACTCCCAGGGGCAGGTACAGGGTTAGATCCAGAGTAAAGCTCCCTCTACACTGTCCCATCAAACACTCCCAGGGCAGGTACAGGGTTAGATACAGAGTAAAGCTCCCTCTACACTATCCCGTCAAACACTCCCAGGGCAGGTACAGGGTTAGATACAGAGTAAAGCTCCCTCTACACTGTCCCATCAAACACTCCCAGGGCAGGTACATCACGGGTTAGATACAGAGTAAAGCTCCCTCTACACTGTCCCATCAAACACTCCCAGGGCAGGTACAGAGTTAGATACAGAGTAAAGTTCCCTCTACACTGTCCCATCAAACACTCCCAGGGCAGGTTCAGGGTTAGATACTGAGGAAAGCTCCCTCTGCACTGTCCCATCAAACAGTCCCAGGGCAGGTACAGGGTTTGATACAGAGTAAAGCTCCCTCTGCACTGTCCCATCAAACAGTCCCAGGGCAGGTACAGGTTTCGATAGAGAGTAAAGCTCCCTCTACACTGTCCCATCAAACACTCCCAGGGCAGGTACAGGTTTAGATGCAGAGTAAAGATCCATCTGCAATGTCCCATCAAACACTCCCAGGGCAGCTCCAGGGTTAGATAGACAGTAAAGCTCCCTCGACACTGTCCCATCAAACACGACCAGGACAGAGACACACAAGTTAGATACAGAGTAAAGCTCCCTCTACACTGTCCCATCAAACACTTCCAGAGCAGGTAAAGGGTTGGATACAGAGTAAAGCTCCCTCTGCACTGTCACATGAAACACTCCCAGGGCAGGTACAGGGTTAGATACAGAGTAAAGCTCCCTCTACACTGTCCCATCAAAAACTCGGCGGGCAGGTACAGGGTTAGATACAGAGTAAAGCTCCCTCTGCACCGTCCCATCAAACACTCCCAGGGCAGGTACAGGGTTAGATACAGAGTAAAGCTCCCTCTACACTGTCCCATCAAAAAATCCGAGGGCAGGTACAGGGTTAGATACAGTGCAAAGCTCCTTCTACAGTGTCCCATCAAACACTTCCAGAGCAGGTAAAGGGTTAGATACAGAGTAAAGCTCCCTCTGCACCGTCCCATCTAACACTCCCAGGGCAGGTACAGGGTTAGATACAGAGTAAAGCTCCCTCTACACTGTCCCATCAAACACTCCCAGGGCAGGTACAGAGTTAGATACAGAGTAAAGTTCCCTCTACACTGTCCCATCAAACACTCCCAGGGCAGGTACAGGGTTAGATACAGAGTAAAGCTCCCTCTACACTGTCCCATCAAACACTCCCAGGGCAGGTACAGGGTTAGATACAGAGTAAAGCTCCCTCTACACTGTCCCATCAAACACTCCCAGGGCAGGTACAGAGTTAGATAGAGAGTAAAGTTCCCTCTACACTGTCCCATCAAACACTCCCAGGGCAGGTACAGGGTTAGATACAGAGTAAAGCTCCCTCTACACTGTCCCATCAAACACTCCCAGGGCAGGTACAGGGTTAGATACAGAGTAAAGCTCCCTCTACACTGTCCCATCAAACACTCCCAGGGTCAGGTAAGGGTTAGATACAGAGTAAAGCTCCCTCTACACTGTCCCGTCAAACACTCCCAGGGCAGGTCCAGGGTTCGATAGAGAGTAAAGCTCCCTCTACACTGTTCCGTCAAACACTCCCAGGGCAGGTACAGGGTTAGATACAGAGTAAAGCTCCCTCTACACTGTCCCATCAAACACTCCCAGGGCAGGTACAGGGTGAGATACAGAGTAAAGCTCCCTCTACACTGTCCCATCAAACACTCCCAGGGCAGGTACAGGGTTAGATATACAGTAAAGCTCCCTCGACACTGTCCCATCAAACACTCCCAGGGCAGGTACAGGGTTAGATACAGAGTAAAGCTCCCTCTGCACCGTCCCGTCAAACACTCCCAGGGCAGGTACAGGGTTAGATACAGAGTAAAGCTCCCTCTACACTGTCCCATCAAGCACTCCAAGGGCAGATACAGGGTTAGATACAGAGTAAAGCTCCCTCTACACTGTCCCATCAAACACTCCCAGGGCAGGTACAGGGTTAGATACAGAGTAAAGCTCCCTCTACACTGTCCCATCAAACACTCCCAGGGCAGGTACAGGGTTAGATACAGAGTAAAGCTCCCTCTACACTGTCCCGTCAAACACTCCCACGTCAGGTGCAGGGTAAGATACAGAGTAATGCTCCCTCGACACTGTCCCATCAAACACTCCCATGGCAGGTACAGGGTTAGATACAGAGTAAAGCTCCCTCTGTCCCATCAAACACTCCCAGGGCAGGTACAGGGTTAGAAACAGAGTAAAGTTCCCTCTGCACTGTCCCATCAAACACTCCCAGGGGCAGGTACAGGGTTAGATACAGAGTAAAGCTCCCTCTACACTGTCCCATCAAACACTCCCAGGGCAGGTACAGGGTTAGATACAGAGTAAAGCTCCCTCTGCACTGTCCCATCAAACACTCCCAGGGCAGGTACAGGGTAAGATACAGAGTAAAGCTCCATCTGCACTGTCCCATCAAACACTCCCAGGGCAAGTACAGAATGTGTGGGA
Organism: Heptranchias perlo; assembly: GCF_035084215.1. Lineage (NCBI taxonomy): Eukaryota > Metazoa > Chordata > Chondrichthyes > Hexanchiformes > Hexanchidae > Heptranchias > Heptranchias perlo. The sequence goes on from NW_027139857.1 coordinate 64,249, forward strand.
CGCAGAGTAAAGCTCCCACCACAATGTCCCGTCAAACAGTCAGAGGACAGGTACAGGGTGAGAAACAGAGTAAAGCTCCCTCCACACCGTCCCGTCAAACACTCCCAGGACAGGAACAGGGTTCGATAGAGAGTAAAGCTCCCTCTACACTGTCCCATCAAACACTCCCAGGGCAGGTACAGGGTTAGATACAGAGTAAAGCTCCCTCTACACTGTCCCATCAAAAACTCCGAGGGCAGGTACAGGGTTGGATACAGAGTAAAATACCCTCTACACTGTCACATCAAACACTCCCAGGGCAGGTACAGGGTTAGATACAGAGTAAAGCTCCCTCTACACTGTCCCATCAAAAACTCCGAGGGCAGGTACTGGGTTAGATACAGAGTAAAGCTCCCTCTAAACTGTCCCGTCAAACACTACCACGGGCAGGTACAGGGTTAGATACAGAGTAAAGCTCCCTCTGCACTGTCCCATCAAACACTCCCAGGGCAGGTACAGGGTTAGATACAGAGTAAAGTTCCCTCTGCACTGTCCCATCAAACACTCCCAGGGCAGGTACAGGGTTAGATACAGAGTAAAGCTCCCTCTACACTGTCCCATCAAACACTCCCAGGGCAGGTACAGGGTTAGATACAGAGTAAAGCTCCCTCTACACTGTGCCATCAAACACTCCCAGGGCAGGTACAGGGTTAGATACAGAGTAAAGCTCCCTCAACACTGTCCCATCAAACACTCCCAGGGCAGGTACAGGGTTAGATACAGAGTAAAGCTCCCTCTACACTGTCCCATCAAACACTCCCAGGGTCGGTACAGAGTTAGATACAGAGTAAAGTTCCCTCTACACTGTCCCGTCAAACACTCCAAGGGCAGGTACAGCACAGGGTGAGATACAGAATAAAGCTCCATCGACACTCTATCATCAAACACTCCCAGGGCAGGTTCAGGGTTAGATACTGAGGAAAGCTCCCTCTGCACTGTCCCATCAAACAGTCCCAGGGCAGGTACAGGGTTTGATACAGAGTAAAGCTCCCTCTACACTGTCCCATCAAACAGTCCCAGGGCAGGTACAGTGTTCGATAGAGAGTAAAGCTCCCTCTACACTGTCCCAACAAACACTCCCAGGGCAGGTACAGGTATAGATGCAGAGTGAAGATCCATCTGCAATGTCCCATCAAACACTCCCAGGGCAGGTACAGGGTTAGATACAGAGTGAAGCTCCCTCTACACTGTTCCGTCAAACACTCCCAGGGCTGGTACAGCACGGGGTCGATGCAGAGTAAAGCTCCCTCTACACTGTCCCGTCAAACACTCCCAGAGCAGGTAAAGGGTTACATACAGAGTAAAGCTCCCTCTACACTGTCCCATCAAACACTCCCAGGGAAGTTACAGCACGGAGTTCGATACAGAGTAAAGCTCCCTTTGCACTGTCCCGTCAAACACTCCCAGAGCAGGTAAAGGGTTACATACAGAGTAAAGCTCCCTCTACACTGTCCCATCAAGCACTCCAAGGGCAGATACAGGGTTAGATACAGAGTAAAGCTCCCTCTACACTGTCCCGTCAAACAGTCAGAGGACAGGTACAGGGTGAGGTACAGAGTAAAGCTCCCTCGACACCGTCCCGTCAAACACTCTCAGGGCAGGTACAGGGTTAGATACAGAGGAAAACTCCCTCGACACTTTCCCATCAAACACTCCCACGTCAGGTGCAGGGTTAGATACAGAGTAATGCTCCCTCGACACTGTCCCATCAAACACTCCCAGGGCAGGTACAGGGTTAGATACAGAGTAAAGCTCCCTCTACACTGTCCCATCAAACACTCCAAGGGCAGGTACAGCACGGGTTAGATACAGAGTAAAGTTCCGTCTACACTGTCCCATCAAACACTCCCAGGGCAGGTGCAGAGTTAGATACAGAGTAAAGTTCCCTCTGCACTGTCCCATCAAACACTGCCAGGGCAGTTACAGCACGGGTTACATGCAGAGTAAAGGTCCCTCTGCACTGTCCCATCAAACACTCCCAGGGCAGGTACAGGGTTAGATACAGAGTAAAGCACCCTCTGCACTGTCCCATCAAGCACTCCAAGGGCAGATACAGGGTTAGATACAGAGTAAAGCTCCCTCTACACTGTCCCATCAAACACTCCCAGGGTCAGGTACAGGGTTAGATACAGAGTAATGCTCCCTCTACACTGTCCCATCAAACACTCCCAGGGCAGGTACAGGGTTAGATACAGAGTAAAGCTCCCTCTTCACTGTCCCGTCAAACACTCCCAGGACAGGCACAGGGTTAGATGCAGAGTAAAGCTCCCTCTACACTGTCCCGTCAAACACTCCCAGGGCAGGTACAGGGTTAGATACAGAGTAAAGCTCCCTCTACACTGTCCCGTCAAACACTCCCAGGGCAGGTACAGGGTTAGATACAGAGTAAAGCTGCCTCTTCACTGTCCCATCAAACACTCCCAGGGCAGGTACAGGGTTAGATACAGAGTAAAGCTCCCTCTACACTGTTCCGTCAAACACTCCCAGGGCAGGTACAGGGTTAGATGCAGAGTAAAGCTCCCTCTACACTGTCCCATCAAACACTCCCAGGGCAGGTACAGCACGGGTTAGATACAGAGTAAAGCTCCCTCTACACTGTCCCGTCAAACACTCCCAGGGCAGGTACAGGGTTAGATACAGAGTAAAGCTCCCTCTACACTGTCCCATTAAACACTTCCAGAGCAGGTAAAGGGTTCGATACAGAGTAAAGCTCCCTCTGCACCATCCCATCAAACACTCCCAGGGCAGGTGCAGGGTTAGATACAGAGTAATGCTCCCTCGACACTGTCCCATCAAACACTCCCAGGGCAGGTACAGCGTTAGATACAGAGTAAAGCTCCCTCTGTCCCATCAAACACTCCCAGGGCAGGTACAGGGTTAGATACAGAGTAAAGCTCCCTCGACACTGTCCCATCAAACACTCCCAGGGCAGTTACAGCACGGAGTTACATGCAGAGTAAAGCTCCATCGACACTGTCCCATCAAACACTCACAGGGCAGGTACAGGGTTAGATACAGAGTAAAGCTCCGTCTGCACTGTCTCATCAAACACTCCAATGGCAGGTACAGGGTTATATACAAAGTAAAGCTCACTCTACACTGTCCCGTCAAACACTCCCAGGGGCAGGTACAGGGTTAGATACAGAGTAAAGCTCCCTCTTCACTGTCCCATCAAACACTCCAAGGCAGGTACAGGGTTAGATACAGAGTAAAGCTCCCTCGACACTGTCCCGTCAAACACTCCCAGGGCAGGTACAGGGTTAGATACAGAGTAAAGCTCCCTCTACACTGTCCCGTCAAACACTCCCAGGGCAGGTACAGGGTTAGATACAGAGTAAAGCTCCCTCTACACTGTCCCATCAAGCACTCCAAGGGCAGATACAGGGTTAGATACAGAGCAAAGCCCCCTCTACACTGTCCTGTCAAACACTCCCAGGGCAGGTGCAGCGTTAGATACAGAGTAAAGCTCCCTCCACACTGTCCCATCAAACACTCCCACGGCAGGTACAGGGTTAGATACAGAGTAAAGCTCCCTCTACACTGTCCCGTCAAACACTCCCAGGGCAGGTACAGGGTGAGATACAGAGTAAAGCCCCCTCGACACTGTCCCATCAAACACTTCCAGGGCAGGTGCAGAGTTAGATACAGAGTAAAGTTCCCTCTGCACTGTCCCATCAAACACTCCCAGGGCAGTTACAGCACGGGTTAGATACAGAGTAAAGCTCCCTCTACACTGTCCCATCAAACACTCCAAGGGCAGGGACAGGGTTAGCTAGAGAGTAAAGCTCCCTCTGCACTGTCCCATCAAACACTCCCAAGGCAGGTTCAGGGTTAGATACAGAATAAAGCTCCCTCTCCACTGTCCCATCAAACACTCCCAGGGCAGGTACAGGGTTAGACACAGAGTAAAGCTCCCTCTACACCGTCCCGTCAAACACTCCCAGGGCAGGTACAGGGTTAGATACGGAATAAAGCTCCCTCTGCACTGTCCCATCAAACACTCCCAGGGCAGGTACAGGGTTAGATACAGAGTTAAGCTCCCTCATCACCGTCCCGTCAAACACTCCCACGGCAGGGACAGGGTTAGATACAGAGTAAAGCTCCCTCCACATTGTCTCATCAAACACTCCCAGGGCAGGTACAGGGTTAGATACAGAGTAAAGCTCCCTCGACACTGTCCCATCAAACACTCCCAGGGCAGGTACAGCACGGGTTAGATACAGAGTAAAGCTCCCTCTGCACTGTCCCATCAAACATTCCCTGGGCAGGTACAGCACGGGTTAGATACAGAGTAAAGCTCCCTCTGCACTGTCCCATCAAACATTCCCTGGGCAGGTACAGGGTTAGATACAGAGTAAAGCTCCCTCTACACTGTCCCATCAAACACTCCAAGGGCAGGTACAGCACGGGTTAGATACAGAGTAAAGATCCCTCTGCACTGTCCCATCAAAGACTCCCAGGGCAGGTACAGGGTTAGATACAGAGTAAAGCTCCCTCTACACTGTCCCATCAAACACTCCCACGGCAGGTACAGGGTTAGATACAGAGTAAAGCTCCCTCTACGCTGTCCCGTCAGACACTCCCAGGGCAGGCACAGGGTTAGATACAGAGTAAAGCTCCCTCTACACTGTCCCATCAAACACTCCCAGGGTCAGGTACAGGGTTAGATACAGAGTAAAGCTCCCTCGACACTGTCCCATCAAACACTCCCAGGGCAGGTACAGCACGGGTTAGATACAGAGTAAAGCTCCCTCTGCACTGTCCCATCAAACACTCCCAGGGCAGGTACAGGGTTAGATACAGAGTAAAGCTCCCTCTGCACTGTCCCATCAAACACTCCCAGGGCAGGTACAGGGTTAGATACAGAGTAAAGCTCCCTCTACGCTGTCCCGTCAAACACTCCCAGGGCAGGTACCGGGTTAGATACAGAGTAAAGCTCCCTCTACACTGTCCCGTCAAACACTCCTAGGGCAGGTACAGGGTTAGATACAGAGTAAAGTTCCCTCGACACTGTCCCATCAAACACTCCCAGGGCAGGTACAGGGTTAGATACAGAGTAAAGCTCCCTCTACACTGTCCCATCAAACACTCCCAGGGCAGGCACAGGGTTAGATACAGAGTAAAGCTCCCTCTACACTGTCCCATCAAACACTCCCAGGGCAGGTACAGGGTTAGATACAGAGTAAAGCTCCCTCTACACTGTCCCGTCAAACACTCCCAGGGCAGGTACAGGGTTAGATACAGAGTAAAGCTCCCTCTACAGTGTCCCATCAAACACTGTCAGGGCAGGTACAGGGTTAGATACAGAGTAAAGCTCCCTCTACACTGTCCCATCAAACACTCCCAGGGCAGGTACAGGGTTAGATACAGAGCAAAGCTCCCTCTACGCTGTCCCGTCAAACACTCCCAGGGCAGGCACAGGGTTAGATACAGAGTAAAGCTCCCTCTACACTGTCCCATCAAACACTTCCAGAGCAGGTAAAGGGTTAGATACAGAGTAAAGCTCCCTCTGCACCATCCCATCAAACACTCCCAGGGCAGGTACAGGGTTAGATACAGAGTAAAGCTCCCTCTACACCGTCCCATCAAACACTCCCAGGGCAGGTACAGGGTTAGATACAGAGTAAAGCTCCCTCTACACTGTCCCGTCAAACACTCCCAGGGCAGGTTCAGAGTTAGATACAGAGTAAAGTTTCCTCTGCACTGTCCCATCAAACACACCCAGGCCAGGTACAGTGTTAGATACAGAGTAAAGCTCCCTCTACACTGTCCCATCAAACACTCCCAGGGCAGGTGCAAAGTTAGATACAGAGTAAAGTTCCCTCTGCACTGTCCCATCAAACACTCCCAGGGCAGTTACAGCACGGGTTAGATACAGAGTAAAGCTCCCTCTACACTGTCGCATCAAACACTCCCAGGGCAGGTACAGGGTTAGATACAGAGTGAAGCTCCCTCTCCACTGTCCCATCAATCACATGCAGGTCAGGAACAGGGTTAGATACAGAGTAAAGCTCCCTCTGCACTGTCCCATCAAACACTCCCAGGGCAGTTACAGCACGGGTTACAGACAGAGTAAAGATCCCTCCACACTGTCCCATCAAAACTCCCAGGGCAGGTACAGGGTTAGATACAGAGTAAAGCTCCCTCTACACTGTCCCATCAAACACTCCCAGGGCAGGTACAGGGTTAGACACAGAGTAAAGCTCCCTCGACACCGTCCCGTCAAACACTCCCAGGGCAGGTACAGGGTTCGATACGGAATAAAGCTCCCTCTACACTGTCCCATCAAACACTCCCAGGGCAGGGACAGGGTTAGATACAGAGTAAAGCTCCCTCTACACTGTCCCATCAAACACTCCCAGGGGCAGGTACAGGGTCAGATACAGAGTAAAGCTCCCTCGACACTGTCCCATCAAACACTCCCAGGGCAGGTACAGCACGGGTTAGATACAGAGTAAAGCTCCCTCTGCACTGTCCCATCAAACATTCCCTGGGGAGGTACAGTGTTAGATACAGAGTAAAGCTCCCTCTACACTGTCCCATCAAACACTCCCAGGGCAGGTACAGGGTTAGATACAGAGTAAAGCTCCTTCTGCACTGTCCCATCAAACACTCCAACGGCAGGTACAGGGTTAGATACAGAGTAAAGCTCCCTCTACACTGTCCCATCGAACACTCCAAGGGCAGGGACAGGGTTAGCTAGAGAGTAAAGCTCCCTCTGCACTGTCCCATCAAGCATTCCCAGGGCAGGTACAGGGTTAGATACAGAGTAAAGCTCCCTCTACACTGTCCCATCAAAACTCCCTAGGCAGGTACAGGGTTAGATACAGAGTAAAGCTCCCTCTACACCGTCCCGTCAAACACTCCCAGGGCAGGTACGGGGTTAGACACAGAGTAAAGCTCCCTCTACACTGTCCCATCAAACACTCCCAGGGCAGGTACAGGGTTAGATACAGAGTAAAGCTCCCTCTACACCGTCCCGTCAAACACTCCCAAGGCAGGTACAGGGTTAGATACAGAGTAAAGCTCCCTCTACACTGTCCCGTCAAACACTCCCAGGGCAGATATAGGGTTAGATACAGAGCAAAGCTCCCTCTACACTGTCCCATCAAACACTCCAAGGGCAGATATTGGGTTAGATACAGAGCAAAGCTCCCTCTACACTGTCCCATCAAACACTCTCAGGGCAGGTACAGGGTTAGAGACAGAGTGAAGCTCCCTCTACACTATCCCATCAAACACACCCAGGGCAGGTGCAGGGTTAGATACAGAGTAAAGCTCCCTCTGCACTGTCCCATCAAACACTCCCAGGGCAGTTACAGCACGGGTTACAGACAGAGTAAAGCTCCCTCTACATTGTCCCGTCAAACACTCTCAGGGCAGGTACAGGGTTAGATGCAGAGCAAAGTTCCCTCTGCACTGTCGCATCAAACACTCCCAGGGCAGTTACAGCACGGGTTACAGAGAGAGTAAAGCTCCCTCTACACTATCCCATCAAATACTCCCAGGGCAGGTACAGGGTTAGATACAGAGTAAAGCTCCCTCTACACTGTCCCATCAAACACTCCCAGGGCAGGTACAGGGTTAGATACAGAGTAAAGCTCCCTCTACACTGTCCCATCAAACACTCCCAGGGCAGGTACAGGGTGAGACACAGAGTAAAGCTCCCTCTACACCGTCCCGTCAAACACTCCCAGGGCAGGGACAGGGTTAGATACAGAGTAAAGCTCCCTCCACATTGTCCCATCAAACACTCCCAGGGCAGGTACAGGGTTAGATACAGAGTAAAGCTCCCTCGACACTGTCCCATCAAACACTCCCAGGGCAGGTACAGCACGGGTTAGATACAGAGTAAAGCTCCCTCTGCACTGTCCCATCAAACATTCCCTGGGGAGGTACAGTGTTAGATACAGAGTAAAGCTCCCTCTACACTGTCCCATCAAACACTCCCAGGGCAGGTACAGGGTTGGATACAGAGCAAAGCTCCTTCTGCACTGTCCCATCAAACACTCCAACGGCAGGTACAGGGTTAGATACAGAGTAAAGCTCCCTCTACACTGTCCCATCAAACACTCCAAGGGCAGGGACAGGGTTAGCTAGAGAGTAAAGCTCCCTCTGCACTGTCCCATCAAGCATTCCCAGGGCAGGTACAGGGTTAGATACAGAGTAAAGCTCCCTCTACACTGTCCCATCAAAACTCCCTAGGCAGGTACAGGGTTAGATACAGAGTAAAGCTCCCTCTACACCGTCCCGTCAAACACTCTCAGGGCAGGTACGGGGTTAGACACAGAGTAAAGCTCCCTCTACACTGTCCCATCAAACACTCCCAGGGCAGGTACAGGGTTAGATACAGAGTAAAGCTCCCTCTACACCGTCCCGTCAAACACTCCCAAGGCAGGTACAGGGTTAGATACAGAGTAAAGCTCCCTCTACACTGTCCCATCAAACACTCCAAGGGCAGATATAGGGTTAGATACAGAGCAAAGCTCCCTCTGCACTGTCCCATCAAACACTCTCAGGGCAGGTACAGGGTTAGAGACAGAGTGAAGCTCCCTCGACACTATCCCATCAAATACACCCAGGGCAGGTGCAGGGTTAGATACAGAGTAAAGCTCCCTCTGCACTGTCCCATCAAACACTCCCAGGGCAGTTACAGCACGGGTTACAGACAGAGTAAAGCTCCCTCTACATTGTCCCGTCAAACACTCTCAGGGCAGGTACAGGGTTAGATGCAGAGTAAAGTTCCCTCTGCACTGTCGCATCAAACACTCCCAGGGCAGTTACAGCACGGGTTACAGAGAGAGTAAAGCTCCCTCTACACTATCCCATCAAATACTCCCAGGGCAGGTGCAGGGTTAGATACAGAGTAAAGCTCCCTCTTCACTGTCCCATCAAACACTCCCAGGGCAGGGACAGGGTTAGATACAGAGTAAAGCTCCCTCTACACTGTCCCATCAAACACTCCGAGGGCAGGTACAGGGTTAGATACAGAGTAAAGCTCCCTCTACACTGTCCCATCAAACACTCCCAGGGCAGGTACAGGGTTAGATGCAGAGTAAAGCTCCCTCTGCACTGTCCCATCAAAATTCCCAAGGCAGGGACAGGGTTAGATGCAGAGTAAAGCTCCCTCTACACTGTCCCATCAAACACTCCCAGGACACCAACAGGGTTAGATACAGAGTAAAGCTCCCTCTACACTGTCCCATCAAACACTCCCAGGACAGCGACAGGGTTAGATACAGAGTAAAGCTCCCTCTGCACTGTCCCATCAAACACTCCCAGGGCAGGTACAGGGTTAGATACAGAGTAAAGCTCCCTCTACACTGTCCCATCAAACACTCCCAGGGCAGCTACAGGGTCAGATACAGAGTAAAGCTCCCTCTGCACTGTCCCATCAAACACTCCCAGGGCAGGTACAGGGTTAGATACAGAGTAAAGCTCCCTCTACACTGTCCCATCAAACACTTCCAGTGCAGGTACAGGGTTCGATACAGAGTAAAGCTCCCTCTACACTGTCCCATCAAACACTCCCAGGGCAGGTGCAGGGTTAGATGCAGAGTTAAGCTCCCTCTACACCGTCCCGTCAAACACTCCCAGGGCAGTTACAGGGTTAGATACAGAGTAAAGCTCCCTCTACACTGTCACGTCAAACACTCCCAGGGCAGTTACATCACGGGTTAGATACAGAGTAAAGGTCCCTCTACACTGTCCCATCAAACACTTCTGGGGCAGGTACAGGGTTAGATACAGAGTAAAGCTCCCTCTGCACGATCCCATTAAACACACCCAGGGCAGTTGCAGCACGGGTTAGATACAGAGTAAAGCTCCCTCTACACTGTCCCATCAAACACTCCCAGGGCAGGTATAGGGTTAGATACAGAGTGAAGCTCCCTCTACACTGTCCCATCAAACACTCCCAGGGCAGGTACAGGGTTAGATACAGAGTAAAGCTCCCTCTACACTGTCCCGTCAAACACTCCCAGGGCAGGTGCAGGGTTAGATACAGAGTAAAGCTCCCTCCACACTGTCCCGTCAAACACTCCCATGGCAGGTACAGGGTTACTTACAGAGTAAAGCTCCCTCTACACTGTCCCGTCAAACACTCCCAGGGCAGGTACAGGGTTAGATACAGAGTAAAGCTCCCTCTGCACTGTCCCATCAAACACTCCAAGGGCAGGTACAGGGTTAGATGCAGAGTAAAGCTCCCTCTACACTGTCCCGTCAAACACTCCCAGGGCAGGTACAGAGTTAGATACAGAGTAAAGATCCCTCTACACTGTCCCATCAAACATTCCCAGGGCAGGTACAGGGTTCGATACAGAGTAAAGCTCCCTCCACACTGTCCCATCAAACACTCCCAGGGCAGGTACAGGGTTAGATACAGAGTAAAGCTCCCTCTGCACTGTCCCATCAAACACTCCCAGGGCAGGTACAGGGTTCGATACAGAGTAAAGCTCCCTCTACACCGTCCCATCAAACACTCACAGGGCAGGTACAGGGTTAGATACAGAGTGAAGCTCCCTCTACACTGTCCCATCAAACACTCCCAGGGCAGGTACAGGGTTAGATACAGAGTAAAGCTCCCTCCACACTGTCCCATCAAACACTCCCAGGGCAGTTACATCACGGGTTAGATACAGAGTAAAGGTCCCTCTACACTGTCCCATCAAACACTCCTGGGGCAGGTACAGGGTTAGATACAGAGTAAAGCTCCCTCCACACTGTCCCATCAAACACTCCCAGGGCAGGTACAGGGTTAGATACAGAGTAAAGCTCCCTCTGCACTGTCCCATCAAACACTCCCAGGGCAGGTACAGGGTTAGATACAGAGTAAAGCTCCCTCTACACTGTCCCGTCAAACACTCCCAGGGCAGGTGCAGGGTTGGATACAAAGTAAAGCTCCCTCTGCACTGTCCCATCAAACACTCCAAGGGCAGGTACAGGGTTAGATGCAGAGTAAAGCTCCCTCTACACTGTCCCGTCAAACACTCCCAGGGTCAGGTACAGGGTTTGATACAGAATAAAGCTCCCTCTACACTGTCCCGTCAAACACTCCCAGGGCAGGTACAGAGTTAGATACAGAGTAAAGCTCCCTCTGCACTGTCCCATCAAACATTCCCAGGGCCGGTACAGGGTTCGATACAGAGTAAAGCTCCCTCTACACTGTCCCATCAAACACTCCCAGGGCAGGTACAGGGTTAGATACAGAGTAAAGCTCCCTCTACACTGTCCCATCAAACACTCCCAGGGCAGGTACAGGGTTCGATACAGAGTGAAGCTCCCTCTACACTGTCCCATCAAACACTCCCAGGGCAGGTACAGGGTTAGATACAGAGTAAAGCTCCCTCCACACTGTCCCATCAAACACTCCCAGGGCAGTTACATCACGGGTTAGATACAGAGTAAAGGTCCCTCTACACTGTCCCGTCAAACACTCCCAGGGCAGGTGCAGGGTTAGATACAGAGTAAAGCTCCCTCCACACTGTCCCATCAAACACTCCCAGGGCAGTTACATCACGGGTTAGATACAGAGTAAAGCTCCCTCTACACTGTCCCGTCAAACACTCCCAGGGCACGTTCCGGGTTAGATGCAGAGTAAAGCTCCCTCTACACCGCACCAATAACATGCCAAGTTATCCGCGACCCAGTAAAGTACTGACTGACACAGGGCCCAGATTTGCTTATCTCACCCCTGTGTGGGGACTGAGCTCCCTCCCCATGCTCGGAGCAGGAAATTCCCAGGCTCCATTCTCGGCCTAGTCTGAGCCAACGTCCTCCAGGCCGTCGTGGAAACAGGGGGGCGAGGTGAGGGGGTGGCTGTGGCCTTCTCCGCAACTCACCCGCATCTTTGCCTTCTTGCGATTGCCCCGATCTGCCCGGTCATCGTCCGACTGCGGCCTTTCCCGAAGACGTTTGCTGGCGTTCAGGTCCAAAGGAACATCGACAGGTTGCATCTGCACCTCGACAATAAGGAACATAAGTCCCATTAATATTAAGAAACGAACCGCACAATCACGTCCCTCACCGCCTCAGGACGTCCCCCCGCGGCCGCAGTTGCGATGTCGGGGAACGCCACTGCCGATTTGCACACAGCAAGATCCCGCGCGCAGCAACGAGATATCGGCCAGATCGTTTGTTTTCTTCTTCACGATGTTGGTCGAGGGGTGAATGTGGGGCCCCAGGACACCAGGGAGAACTCCCCCCAACTCCCCCCCACCGCGCCACGATGTTCTCCCAATCATGGCCGTGGGATCTTTTCACTTGTACCTGAGAGGGGCAGACGGGGCCCTCGTTTTAACGTGTCCTCCATAAGACGGCAACGCCGACAGTGCGGCGCTCCCTCAGTACCAACCCTCCGACAGTGCGGCGCTCCCTCAGTACCAACCCTCCGACGGTGCGGCCCTCCCTCAGTACCGACCCTCCGACAGTGCGGTGCTCCCTCAGTACCGACCCTCCGACAGTGCGGCGCTCCCTCAGTACCAACCCTCCGACAGTGCGGCGCTCCCTCAGTACCAACCCTCCGACGGTGCGGCCCTCCCTCAGTACCGACCCTCCCACAGTGCGGCGCTCCCTCAGTACCGACCCTCCGACAGTGCTGAACTCCCTCAGTACCGACCCTCCGACAGTGCTGAACTCCCTCAGTACTGACCCTCCCACAGTGCGGCGCTCCCTCAGCACCGACCCTCCCACAGTGCGGCGCTCCCTCAATACCGACCCTCCCACAGTGCGGCGCTCCCTCAATACCGACCCTCCGACAGTGCGGCGCTCCCTCAGTACCGACCCTCCGACAGTGCGGCGCTCCCTCAGTACTGACCCTCCGACAGTGCGGCGCTCCCTCAGTACCGACCCTCCCTCAGTGCGGCGCTCCCTCAGTACCGACCCTCCCGCAGTGCGGCGCTCCCTCAGTACCGACCCTCCGACAGTGCGGCGCTCCCTCGGTACCGACCCTCCGACAGTGCGGCGCTCCCTCGGTACCGACCCTCCGACAGTGCGGCGCTCCCTCGGTACCGACCCTCCGACAGTGCGGCGCTCCCTCAGTACCGACCCTCCGACAGTGCGGCGCTCCCTCAGTACCGACCCTCCCACAGTGCGGCGCTCCCTCGGTACCGACCCTCCGACAGTGCGGCGCTCCCTCAGTACCGACCCTCCCGCAGTGCGGCGCTCCCTCGGTACCGACCCTCCGACAGTGCGGCGCTCCCTCAGTACCGACCCTCCGACAGTGCGGCCCTCCCTCAGTACCGACCCTCCGACAGTGCGGGGCTCCCTCAGTACCGACCCTCCGACAGTGCGGCGCTCCCTCAGTACCGACCCTCCGACAGTGCGGCGCTCCCTCAGTACCGCCCCTCCCACAGTGCGGCGCTCCCTCAGTACCGACCCTCCGACAGTGCGGGGCTCCCTCAGTACCGACCCTCCGACAGTGCGGGGCTCCCTCAGTACTGACCCTCCCACAGTGCGGCGCTCCCTCAGTACCGACCCTCCGACAGTGCGGCGCTCCCTCAGTACTGACCCTCCCACAGTGCGGCGCTCCCTCAGTACCGACCCTCCCACAGCGCGGCGCTCCCTCAGTACCGACCCTCCCACAGTGCGGCGCTCCCTCAGCACCGACCCTCCCACAGTGCGGCGCTCCCTCAGTACCGACCCTCCGACAGTGCGGCGCTCCCTCAGTACCGACCCTCCCACAGTGCGGCGCTCCCTCAGTACAGACCCTCCGACAGTGCGGCGCTCCCTCAGTACCGACCCTCCGACAGTGCGGCGCTCCCTCAGTACCGACCCTCCGACAGTGCGGCGCTCCCTCAGTACCGACCCTCCCACAGTGCGGCGCTCCCTCAGCACCGACCCTCCCACAGCGCGGCGCTCCCTCAGTACCGACCCTCCGACAGTGCGGCGCTCCCTCAGTACTGACCCTCCGACAGTGCGGCGCTCCCTCAGTACCGACCCTCCGGCAGTGCGGCGCTCCCTCAGTCCTGACCCCTTTAAGATGGCAAAACGTCCCAAGGTGCTTCACAGGGTGATAAATCGGACAAAATTTGATCCCGAGCCATGAACGGAGTTTTTAGGTCAGGGCACCCAAAGCTTCCATTGGAAAAGGAGCAGGCCATTCAGCCCCTCGAGCCTGATCCACTGAGATCACACCTGATCCATCCACCCGCCTGGGTTCTGTAACCCTTCAGACCCTTCCCCAACGAAAATCGATCGGACTAATTTTCAATTGGTCCCTTCCCAGACTCCAGAGCCTTTCTCCGGGAGGATTTTCCAGATTCCCACTCCCCCTTTGTGTGAAGAGACACATCCCGACATCGGCCCTGAACGGCCAAGCTCTAATCTTCAGGTAATGCCCCCCCGCTGGCTTGTTCTGGACTCCACCCCGCCAGACAAAATAGTTTATCTCGATGTGAGGCGGTGCATTTCGGTGGGAGGGATGAGGAGGCCACCTCCTGCTTGGATCATAAGAGTCTCAACAGGGCGGAGGGATCGAGGGGGGGACAGATACACACATCACTGAAAGTAGCGACCGCAGGTTAATAAGGCCGTAAAAAAGACAAATCAAGCTCTGGGCTTCATTTCTAGAATTGAAAAGCAGAGAAGTTTTGTTAAACTTGTCTAGAACCTTGGTTAGACCACACTCGGAGCACCGTGCACAGTTCTGGTCTCCATATACCTTGGTTAGACCACACTTGGAGCACTGTGCACAGTTCTGGTCTCCATATACCTTGGTTAGATCACACTTGGAGCACTGTGCACAGTTCCGGTCTCCATATACCTTGGTTAGACCACACTTGGAGCACTGTGTACAGTTCTGGTCTCCATATACCTTGGTTAGATCACACTTGGAGCACTGTGCACAGTTCCGGTCTCCATATACCTTGGTTAGACCACACTTGAAGCACTGTGTACAGTTCTGGTCTCCATATACCTTGGTTAGACCACACTTGGAGCACTGTGCACAGTTCTGGTCTCCATATACCTGGGTTAGATCACACTTGGAGCACTGTGTACAGTTCTGGTCTCCATATACCTGGGTTAGACCACACTTGGAGCACTGTGCACAGTTCTGGTCTCCATATACCTGGGTTAGACCACACTCGGAGCACTGTGAACAGTTCTGGTCTCCATATACCTTGGTTAGACCACACTCGGAGCACTGTGCACAGTTCTGGTCTCCATATACCTGGGTTAGACCACACTTGGAGCACTGTGCACAGTTCTGGTCTCCATATACCTTGGTTGGACCACACTTGGAGCACTGTGCACAGTTCTGGTCTCCATATACCTTGGTTAGACCACACTTGGAGCACTGTGGACAGTTCTGGTCTCCATATTATAGAAAGGATATAGAGGCACTGGAGAAGGTGCAAAAAAGATTTACTAGGATGATACCAGAACTGAGAGGTTTATAACTATCAGGAAAGACTGAACAGACTGGGGGTCTTTTCTCTAGAAAAGAGAAGACTGAGGGGTGACCTGATGGAGGTCTTTAAGATCATGAAAGGGTTCGATAGGGTAGACGTAGAGAAGATGTTTCAACTTGTGGGGGAGACCAGAACTTGGGGGGGGCCATAAATATAAGAGAGTCACTAATAAATCCAATCGGGGAATTCAGGAGAAACTTCTTTCCCCAGAGAGCGGTGGGAATGTGGAACTCGCTCCCTCGAGGAGTAGATGAGGGGAATAGTGGAGATGGATTTAAGGGGGGAGCTGGATAGACACACGAGGGAGAAAGGGATAGAAGGAGAGGGGGAGAGGGGGAGATGGAGTAGGGGAGGGAGGAGGCTCGTGTGGAGCAGAAACACCGGCATGGACCTGTTGGGCCGAATGGCCTGTTTCTTTGCTGTCGGCTTGATGTACCCTTGGCCAAAGAGGTCGGTTCTAAGGAGCGTCTTAAAGGAGGAGAGAGAGAGGCGGAGAGGTTTAGGGAGGGAATTCCAGAGCTTAGGGCCCAGGCAGCTGAAGGCACGGCCGCCAATGGTGGAGCGATGGGAATCGAGGGGATGGGCAAGAGGCCAGAATTGGAGGAGCGCAGAGATCTCGGAGGGTTTGTAGGGGGCTGGAGGAGGTTACAGAGATCGGGAGGGTGGACGAGGGCCATGCAGAGATCTCGGAGGGTTTGTAGGGGGCTGGAGGAGGTTACAGAGATAGGGAAGGGGGGGGCGAGGGCCATGCAGAGATCTCGGAGGGTTTGTAGGGGGCTGGAGGAGGTTACAGAGATCGGGAGGGGGCGGACGAGGGCCATGCAGAGATCTTGGAGGGTTTGTAGGGGGCTGGAGGAGGTTACAGAGATCGGGAGGGGGCGGACGAGGGCCATGCAGAGATCTCGGAGGGTTTGTAGGGGGCTGGAGGAGGTTACAGAGATCGGGAGGGGGCGGACGAGGGCCATGCAGAGATCTCGGAGGGTTTGTCGGGGGCTGGAGGAGGTTACAGAGATCGGGAGGGGGCGGACGAGGGCCATGCAGAGATCTCGGAGGGTTTGTAGGGGGCTGGAGGAGGTTACAGAGATAGGGAAGGGGCGGACGAGGGCCATGCAGAGATCTCGGAGGGTTTGTAGGGGGCTGGAGGAGGTTACAGAGATAGGGAGGGGGCGGACGAGGGCCATGCAGAGATCTCGGAGGGTTTGTAGGGGGCTGGAGGAGGTTACAGGGATGGGGGGAGCGAGGGCCATGGAGGGATTTGAACACGAGGACGAGAATTTTAAAATCGAGGCGTTCCCAGACCGGGAGCCAGTGCGGGTCCAGCGAGCACAGGGTGGGTGATGGGTGAACGGGACTCGGTGCGAGTCAGGATACGGGGGGCAGCAGGGAGTTTCAGATGAGCTGATGGCTACTGAGGGGTGGAAGGTGGGAGGCCGGCCAGGAGAGCGTTGGAATAGTGGAGCCTGGAGATGACAAAGGGCACGGACGAGGGTTTCAGCAGCAGATGAGCTGAGGCGGGGGGCGCGGAGACGGAGACGGGCGACGTCACGGAGATGGAAGTCGGCCAGCTCACCTCAGCCTCGAATAGGACGCCAAGGCAGCAAAGGGTCACGGCCCTCCTGATGCCCCCCCACCCCCCCCGTGACCCCCGACCCCCGTCGCCCCCCCCCGGCCCCCCCCCCCCGCGCGCCCTCTGACCTTAAGTGGCGGCTTAGGGCGCTCGGATTTGCTTTCATTGCTGGAGGTGCTGACGGCCCCGGGAGAGACACGGCCCCTCGAGAGGGCCTCCTCGCTGGAGCGGGACGAGGCTCGAGGTTCAGGACTGGAGGTGACCTTCCTACGACCCCCACGTAGACCCGGCATCTGAGGGCCGAAGGAACAGTTTGGTGTAAAAGCTTCTGACAACGGCTTCCCCCCCGCCCTCACCCTCCCCAATCCATCGCAGCGGAGAGCAAGAGGCTGCCCCCGGGAGTGTTTGACGGGACAGTGTAGAGGGAGCTTTACTCTGTATCTAACCCTGTACCTGCCCTGGGAGTGTTTGATGGGACAGTGTAGAGGGAGCTTTACTCTGTATCTAACCCTGTACCTGCCCTGGGAGTGTTTGATGGGACAGTGTAGAGGGAGCTTTACTCTGTATCTAACCCTGTACCTGCCCTGGGAGTGTTTGATGGGACAGTGTGGAGGGAGCTTTACTCTGTATCTAACCCTGTACCTGCCCTGGGAGTGTTTGACGGGACAGTGTAGAGGGAGCTTTACTCTGTATCTAACCCTGTACCTGCCCTGGGAGTGTTTGATGGGACAGTGTAGAGGGAGCTTTACTCTGTATCTAACCCTGTACCTGACCCTGGGAGTGTTTGATGGGACAGTGTAGAGGGAGCTTTACTCTGTATCTAACCCTGTACCTGCCCTGGGAGTGTTTGACGGGACAGTGTCGAGTGAGCTTTACTCTGTATCTAACCCTGTACCTGCCCTGGGAGTGTTTGATGGGACAGTGTAGAGGGAGCTTTACTCTGTATCTAACCCTGTACCTGCCCTGGGAGTGTTTGATGGGACAGTGTAGAGGGAGCTTTACTCTGTATCTAACCCTGTACCTGCCCTGGGAGTGTTTGACGGGACAGTGTGGAGGGAGCTTTACTCTGTATCTAACCCTGTACCTGCCCTGGGAGTGTTTGATGGGACAGTGTAGAGGGAGCTTCACTCTGTATCTAACCCTGTACCTGCCCCTGGGAGTGTTTGACGGGACGGTGTAGAGGGAGCTTTACTCTGTATCTAACCCTGTACCTGCCCTGGGAGTGTTTGATGGGACAGTGCAGAGGGAGCTTTACTCTGTATCTAACCCTGTACCTGCCCTGGGAGTGTTTGATGGGACGGTGTAGAGGGAGCTTTACTCTGTATCTAACCCTGTACCTGCCCCTGGGAGTGTTTGACGGGACGGTGCAGAGGGAGCTTTACTCTGTATCTAACCCTGTACCTGCCCCTGGGAGTGTTTGACGGGACGGTGCAGAGGGAGCTTTACTCTGTATCTAACCCTGTACCTGCCCTGGGAGTGTTTGACGGGACAGTGTAGAGGGAGCTTTACTCTGTATCTAACCCTGTACCTGCCCTGGGAGTGTTTGATGGGACAGTGTAGAGGGAGCTTTACTCTGTATCTAACCCTGTACCTGACCCTGGGAGTGTTTGATGGGACAGTGCAGAGGGAGCTTTACTCTGTATCTAACCCTGTACCTGACCCTGGGAGTGTTTGACGGGACAGTGTAGAGGGAGCTTTACTCTGTATCTAACCCTGTACCTGCCCCTGGGAGTGTTTGACGGGACGGTGCAGAGGGAGCTTTGATTCAGGGTCCCCGTGCCTCCCCTCTCCGAATTCGTCCGGCCCTGCGTGTTTCAAATCCCGGAGCTGGATCTGCGGATTGAGTTGAGCTGGACGGTTGGACTCACCGAATCTTTCTTCCTGGTTCTCATGCCTTCCATCAGCCCTGCCCCATTCTCCTCGCTCCGGACTGCCTTGAACATGTGGCCCAGATGTGGGATGGCGAGGGGGGGGGGCGGGCGTGGTGGCCTGGGGGCGGTGGGAGGGGCGCGGGTTGGCGACGGGTGAGGGAAGCCTCGGTCTCCTCGTTGCCAGGGCCTCAGGTCGTCATGGCGCCCAGGAATCAGCGACCGCCTGAGGGGTTAAGAAGCAGTCTGGTCGGACAGGCTGACCTTTAACCTGCAAAGGGTGGGCGTCCGGGGGGGGGGGGCGGGGTGGGGGGGCAGAGGTCATGCCAGGCCCGCTGGAGGGTGGCATCCAACGGCGGGTCTTCGATGCCCGACCATCATTGGCCGACTCCAACCCTCTCCCCGGCCTCTGACTTCATCCCTCTCCCCGACCCCGGGGTGAGCTTCTGACCCCCCCCCCCCCCGTCTCCCCTCCATCGCCAAGTCCGCCTCTGTAACATCGCCCGTCTCCGCCCCCTGCCTCAGCTCATCGACTGCTGAAACCCTCACCGATGTCCAGACTCCACGATTCCAACGCTCTCCTGGCCGGCCTCAGTAGCCATCAGCTCATCTGAAACTCCCTCTGCCCCCCCCCCCCGACCCCCCCGTATCCTGACTCGCACCGAGTCCCGTTCACCCGTCACCCCCCCTGTGCTCGCTGGACCCGCACTGGCTCCCGGTCCGGGAACGCCTCGATTTTAAAATTCTCATCCTCGTGTTCAAATCCCTCCATGGCCCTCGCCCCCCCTCCCTATCTCTGTAACCTCCTCCAGCCCCCTACAAACCCTCCGAGATCTCTGCATGGCCCTCGCCCCCCCTCCCTATCTCTGTAACCTCCTCCAGCCCCCGACAAAACCCTCCGAGATCTCTGCGTGGCCCTCGCCCCCCTCTCCCTATCTCTGTAACCACCTCCAGCCCCCTACAAACCCTCCGAGATCTCTGCATGGCCCTCGCCCCCCCTCCCTATCTCTGTAACCACCTCCAGCCCCCCTACAAACCCTCCGAGATCTCTGCATGGCCCTCGCCCCCCCCTCCCGATCTCTGTAACCTCCTCCAGCCCCCTACAAACCCTCCGAGATCTCAACATGGCCCTCGCCCTCCCTCCCTATCTCTGTAACCTCCTCCAGCCCCCTACAAACCCTCCGAGATCTCTGCATGGCCCTCGCCCCCTCTCCCTATCTCTGTAACCTCCTCCAGCCCCCTACAAACCCTCCGAGATCTCTGCATGGGCCTCGCCCCCTCTCCCTATCTCTGTAACCTCCTCCAGCCCCCTACAAACCCTCCGAGATCTCTGCATGGCCCTCGCCCCCCCTCCCTATCTCTTATAACCTCCTCCAGCCCCCTACAAACCCTCCGAGATCTCTGCTCTCTCCTCCCTCCTCCCCCCTCCCATCGCTCCACCATTGGCGGCCGTGCCTTCAGCCCCCCGGGCCCTAAGCTCTAGAATTCCCTCCCCAAACCTCTCCGCCTCTCTCTCCTCCTCCTCGAAGGCGCTCCTTAAAACCTCCCTCTTTGAGCAAGCTTTTGGTCGCCTGTCCTAATACCTCGTTGAGTGTCTCGGGGTTAAATTTATGCCTCCTGAATGCCCTGGGGACGCTTCACTGCGTTAAAGACTCCACATAAATGCAAGTTGTTGTTGTTTGAAGGCCCAGGCCCCGTCCCGGGCCTACGCAGAGTTAACTGTTCTCACCCAGTGTGGTTCCTTGAGGCCCCCACACACGGAGCAGGAAAGGCCCAGGCTTCACCCCGGGCCTACGCAGAGTTGAGCCTGACCTCAGCCAGGGCCGGGAAGTTGGGGAGGTGCTCCCGTTGGCCTCCTGGGTTCGGGAGTTTCGAGGGCTGGGGGGGCGAAGTCCTGCTCCTGATCCCTGGTCCAGTGACCCGCCTGCTGGAGAGTGTGTGGCAGGTCGAGTGAGGACAGGAAAGCTGAGGGGGAGGGAGTGGGAGGGGGGGGTTGGCTCAGCCGTGACGCCGCCTCCACAGTCGAATATCCCCCCCCAAGCTGGGGGGGGGGCGGAGTGGGGGTGTGTGAGGTCTCAGGGTGCGGCCTGAACCCCCAGTGAGAGTCAGCGCCCAATCCCTAACCCTCGACCCCA
>NW_027139858.1:0-55000 GCF_035084215.1 Heptranchias perlo
TCCCCAACGCCCTACCATTAACGGAGTAGGTCCTGGCCCGATTCGATCTACCAAAATGCATCACCTCACATTTATCTAAATTAAACTCCATCTGCCATTCATCGGCCCACTGGCCCAATTTATCAAGATCCCGTTGCAATCCTAGATAACCTTCTTCACTGTCCACAATGCCACCAATCTTGGTGTCATCTGCAAACTTACTAACCATGCCTCCTAAATTCTCATCCAAATCATTAATATAAATAACAAATAACAGCGGACCCAGCACTGATCCCTGAGGCACACTGCTGGTCACAGGCCTCCAGTTTGAAAAACAACCCTCTACAACTACCCTCTGTCTTCTGTCGTCAATCCAATTTTGTATCCAATTGGCTACCTCACCTTGGATCCCGTGAGATTTAGCCTTATGTTCAGGTGAGTATTTCTACTATTCTACAGTAACTAGAGTAAAAAGAAAGGGAAGGTCTGCAGCTCTTATGGCAAGTCGTGTTTTTTAGTGAATCAAGTTCCCTGGTGTAGTTAACATTCTCCAAATTAAGAGTAATTTAAAGGAGTAAACTCCTTAAAGGGAGTAATGAACGAGCTTAATCTAAGGCAAGTCATGGCAGCAGAGCTCACACCCGTGATATGCTCCTCCTGCACTATGTGGGAAGTCATGGACACTACCGGTGTCCCTGGCGACCATGTTTGCAGGAAGTGTGTCCAGCTGCAGCTACTGGCTAACCGTATTTCGGAGCTGGAGCTGTGGGTGGATTCACTGTGGAGCATCTGTGATGCTGAGATTATCCTGGATAGCACGTTCAGTGAGGTGGTCACACCGCAGGTAAAGATTACGCAGGCAGAAAGGAAATGGGTGACCACCGGAAGAATAAAAGGACTAGGCAGGTAGAGTAGGAGTCCCCTGGGGCCATCTCCCTTTCAAACAGATATACGCTTTGGATACGCAGGGGAAAGCAGCAAGAGCCAAGTTCGTGCCACCACAGGTGGCTCTGCTGCACAGGAGGGGAGGAAGAGGAGTGGCAGGGTTATAGTGATAGGGATTCAATTGTAAGGGGAACAGATAGGCGTTTCTGCAGCCGCAAACATGACTCCAGGATGGTATGTTGCCTCCCTGGTGTTAGGGTCAAAGATGTCACGGAGCGGCTGCAGGGCATTCTGGAGGGGGAGGGTGAACAGCCAGTAGTCGTGGTCCATATTGGTACCAACGACATGGGTAAAAAAAGGGATGAGGTGCTGCAAGGTGAATTTAAGGAGCTAGGAGATAAATTAAAAAGCAGGACCTCAAAGGCAGTGATCTCAGGATTACTCCCAGTGGCACATGCTAGTGAGTATAGGAACAGGAGAATAGACAGGATGAATGCGTGGCTGCAGGGATGGTGTAGGAGGGAGGGATTTAGATTCCTGGGACATTGGGACTGGTTCTGGGGAAGGTGGGACCTGTACAAGCGGGACGGGTTACACCCGAGCAGGAGCGGGACCGATGTCCTCGCGGGGGTGTTTGCTAGTGCTGTTGGGGAAGGTTTAAACTAGAATGGCAGGGGGATGGGAACCTGAGCGGGGAGTCAGAGGAGGGGGAAACAAGGATAGAAACAAAAGAGAGAAAGTGAAGAAGCAATAATGGAAGGCAGAGAAAACAAGGGCGAAAAACAAATAGGGCCATAGTGCAAAATAAAACTAAGATGACTAGCAATCTTAAAAAGGCAAGTCCAAAGGCATTGTGTCTAAATGCGTGGAGCATTCTCAATAAGGTCGATGAATTAACAGCGCAGATAGGTATTAACGGGTATGATATAGTTGCGATTACGGAGACATGGCTGCAGGGTGACCAAGGATGGGAACTGAACATCGACTGGAATGATACCCGGACTTCAAGGGTTAAGTTACAAGGAGAGATTACACAAATTGGGGTTGTATTCTCTGGAGTTTAGAAAGTTAAGGGGTGATCTGATCGAAGTTTATAAGATATTAAGGGGAACGGATAGGGTGGATAGAGAGAAACTATTTCCGCTGGTTGGGGATTCTAGGAGTAGGGGGCACAGTCTAAAAATTAGAGCCAGACCTTTCAGGAGTGAGATTAGAAAACATTTCTACACACAAAGGGTTGTAGAAGTTTGGAACTCTCTTCCGCAAACGGCAATTGATACGAGCTCAATTGCTAAATTTAAATGTGAGATAGATAGCTTTTTGGCAGCCAAAGGTATTAAGGAATATGGGCCAAAGGCAGGTATATGGAGTTAGATCACAGATCAGCCATGATCTTATCAAATGGCGGAGCAGCACGAGGGGCTGAATGGCCTACTCCTGTTCCTATGTTCCTATGTTCCAGGGGTATTCAATATTTAGGAAGGACAGGCAAAAAAGGAAAGGAGGTGGGGTGGCATTGTTAGTAAAGGAGGAAATCAATGCAATAGTGAGGAAGGATATTGGCTCAGAAAATCACGATGTGGAATCTGTATGGGTGGAGCTAAGAAACACCAAGGGGCAGAAAACGTTGGTGGGGGTTGTCTAGAGGCCCCCAAACAGTAGTGGAGATGTAGGGGAGAGCGTTAAACAGGAAATTAGAGATGCATGCAAGAAGAGTACAACTATAATCATGGGTGACTTTAATTTACATATAGATTGGTCAAACCAAATTATCAATAATACTGTGGGGGAGGAATTCCTGGAGTGTGCACGTAATGGATTTCTAGACCAATATGTTGAGGCACTAACTAGAGAACAGGCGATCCTAGACTGGGTATTGTGCAATGAGAAAGGATTAATTAACAATCTTGTTGTGCAGGGTCCCTTAGGGAAGAGTGACCATAACATAATGAAGCATAAATAATGAAGCAGTCCGAGCCCACATGCAGCAAGACCTGGACAACATCCAGGCTTGGGCTCATAAGTGACAAGTAACATTTGCGCCAGACAAGTGCCAGGCAATGACCATCTCCAACAAGAGAGAGTCTAACCACCTCCCCTTGACATTCAATGGCATTACCATCACCGAATCCCCCATCATCAACATCCTGGGGGTCACCATTGACCAGAAACTTAATTGGACCAGCCATATAAATACTGTGGCCACAAGAGCAGGTCAGAGGCTGGGTATTCTGCGGCAAGTGAATCACCTCCTGACTCCCCAAAGCCTTTCCACCATCTACAAGGCAAAAGTCAGGAGTGTAATGGAATACTCTCCACTTGCCTGGATGAATGCAGCTCAAACAACACTCAAGAAGTTCGACACCATCCAGGAAAAAGCAGCCCACTTGATTGGCACCCCATCCACCACCAGCTACAGGTGAGGTGCCTGAAGATTGGAGGGTAGCAAATGTTGTGCCTTTGTTTAAGAAGGGCGGCAGGGAAAAGCCTGGGAACTACAGACCGGTGAGCCTGACATCTGTAGTGGGTAAGTTGTTAGAGGGTATTCTGAGAGACAGGATCTACAGGCATTTGGAGAGGCAGGGACTGATTAGGAACAGTCAGCATGGTTTTGTGAGTGGAAAATCATGTCTCACGAATTTGATTGAGTTTTTTGAAGGGGTAACCAAGAAGATAGATGAGGGCTGTGCAGTAGACGTGGTCTACATGGACTTCAGCAAAGCCTTTGACAAGGTACCGCATGGTAGGTTGTTACATAAGGTTAAATCTCACGGGATCCAAGGTGAGGTAGCCAATTGGATACAAAATTGGATTGACGACAGAAGACAGAGGGTAGTTGTAGAGGGTTGTTTTTCAAACTGGAGGCCTGTGACCAGCAGTGTGCCTCAGGGATCGGTGCTGGGTCCGCTGTTATTTGTTATTTATATTCATGATTTGGATGAGAATTTAGGAGGCATGGTTAGTAAGTTTGCAGATGACACCAAGATTGGTGGCATTGTGGACAGTGAAGAAGGTTATCTAGGATTGCAACGGGATCTTGATAAATTGGGCCAGTGGGCCGATGAATGACAGATGGAGTTTAATTTAGATAAATGTGAGGTGATGCATTTTGGTAGATCGAATCGGGCCAGGACCTACTCCGTTAATGGTAGGGCGTTGGGGAGAGTTATAGAACAAAGAGATCTAGGAGTACAGGTTCATAGCTCCTTGAAAGTGGAGTCACAGGTGGATAGGGTGGTGAAGAAGGCATTCAGCATGCTTGGTTTCATTGGTCAGAACATTGAATACAGGAGTTGGGATGTCTTGTTGAAGTTGTACAATACATTAGTAAGGCCACACTTGGAATACTGTGTACAGTTCTGGTCACCCTATTATAGAAAGGATATTATTAAACTAGAAAGAGTGCAGAAAAGATTTACTAGGATGCTACTGGGACTTGATGGTTTGACTTATAGGGAGAGGTTGGATAGACTGAGACTTTTTTCCCTGGAGAGTAGGAGGTTTAGGGGTGATCTTATAGAAGTCTATAAAATAATGAGGGGAATAGATAAGGTAGATAGTCAAAATCTTTTCCCAAAGGTAGGGGAGTCTATAACGAGGGAGCATAGATTTAAGGTGAGAGGGGAGAGATACAAAAGGGTCCAGAGGGGCAATTTTTTCACTCAAAAGGTGGTGAGTGTCTGGAATGAGCTGCCAGAGGCAGTAGTAGAGGCGGGTACAATTTTGTCTTTCAAAAAGCATTTGGACAGTTACATGGGTAAGATGGGTACAGAGGGATATGGGCCAAGTGCAGGCAATTGGGACTAGCTTAGTGGTATAAACTGGGCGACATGGACATGTTGGGCCGAAGGGCCTGTTTCCATGTTGTAAACTTCTATGATTCTATGATTCTATAAATATTCACTCCCTTCACCACCGGCGCACAGTGGCTGCAGTGTGGACCATCCACAGGATGCACTGCAGCAACTCGCCAAGGCTTCTTCGACACATCTCCCAAACTCACGACCTCAACCACTTCGAAGGACAAGAGCAGCTGGCACATGGAACAACACCACCTGCACGTTTCACACCAAGTCACACACCATCCCGACTTGGAAATATATCGCCGTTCCTTCATCGTCGCTGGGTCAAATCCTGGAACTCCCTTCCAAACAGCACTGTGGGACGACCTTCACCACACGGACTTCAGCGGTTCAAGAAGGCGGCTCACCACCACCTTCTCAAGGGCAACTAGGGATGGGCAATAAATGCCGGCCTCGCCAGCGACGCCCACATCCCATGAATGAATTAAAAAAATGAAAGAATTCCTCATTAAGATGGAGAGTGAAGTAGTTGAATCCAAAACTAGGGTCCTGAATCTAAATAACGGAAATTACGAAAGTATGAGGTGTTTGTTGGCGATGATAGATTGGGAAACTTTACTAAAAGGGATGACGGTGGATAGGCAATGGCTAATTTTTAAAGAACGTCTGCAGGAATTACAACAATTATTCATTCCTGTCTGGCGCAAAAATGAAACAGGAAAGGTGGCTCAACCGTGCTTACAAAAGAAATTAGGGATAGTATTAGATCCAAAGAGGAGACATATAAAATTGCCAGAAAAACCGGCAAGCCTGAGGTTTGGGAGCAATTTAGAATTCAGCAAAGGAGAACAAAGAGATTGATTAAGAGGGGAAAAATAGAGTATGAGAGTAAACTAGCAGGGAACATAAAACTGACTATAAAAGCTTCTATAAACATGTCAAGAGAAAAAGATTAGTGAAGACAAATGTCGGTCCCTTACAGTCAGAAATGGGGGAAATTATAATGGGGAACAAAGAAATGGCAGAACAATTAAACACATACTTTGGTTCTGTCTTCACAAAGGAGGACGCAAATAACCTCCTGGAAATGTTAGGGAACCAAGGGTCCAGTGAGAGGGAGGAACTGAAGGAAACCAGTATTAGTAAAAAAATAGTGCTCGGGAAATTAATGGGGCTAAAGGCTGACAAATCCCCAGGGCCTGATAATCTACATCCCAGAGTACTAAAGGAAGTGTCCCTGGAAATAATGGATGCATTGGTGATCATCTTCCAAAATTCTATGGACTCTGGAACAGTTCCTACAGATTGGAGGGTGGCAAATGTAACCGCACTATTTAAAAAAGGAGGGAGAGAAAAAAACAGGGAATTACAGACCAGTTAGCCTAACATCAGTAGTGGGGAAAATGCTTGAGTTTATTATAAAGGATATGTTAAGAGAAAACTTGGAAGGCATTAACGGGATTGGACAAAGTCAGCATGGGTTTATGAAAGGGAAATCATGCTTAACAAATCTACTAGAGTTTTTTGAGGATGTAACTAGTAGAATAGATAGGGGAGAACCAGTGAATGTGGTGTATTTGGATTTTCAGAAGGCTTTTGATAAGGTCCCACACAAGAGGTTAGTGTGCAAAATTAAGCACATGGGATTGGGGGGAATATAATTGGCATGGATTGAAAATTGGTTAACAGACAGGAAACAGAGAGTAGGAATAAACGGGTCTTTTTCCGGGTGGCAGGCAGTGACTAGTGGGGTACCGCCGGGATTAGTGCTTGGGCCCCAGCTATTCACAATATATATTAATGATTTGGATGAGGGTTAGGGTTAGGGTTAGGGTTAGGGTTAGTGAGTTAGGGTTAGGGTTAGGGTTAGGGTTAGTGAGTTAGGGTTAGTGAGTTAGGGTTAGGGTTAGGGTTAGGTTTAACATGGTGGGCAGAGGGGGGAAACGCCCTCCCTATGTTGTCTGCCTCTTGGTTCTGGCCCGCACCTCAGACTGTTGCTGTTGTCCAAATGAATGCACCTTCTGCTTTAGCTTTAGGCACCATCCAGAGTTCCTGCTTGGCTACTACTGAATGTGTCCCATCGTCCAGCCTTAAGTACCATCCATCGTTCCTGCTTGGAACACTCCGACCGGTTTCGCCATCTTGCGGCTCATCAGGGAGCTACAAACAAACAAACAGACCAAGTCCTTAGTGCGTCACTTGCAAAGGTTAGGTTTAACATGGTGGGCAGAGGGGGGAAACGCCCTCCCTATGTTGTCTGCCGCTGCATTAGGGTTAGGTTGTATGGTGTGGGCAGGAGGGTAGTTACACCCTCTTGTGTTCGTATTCTCACTCAACTCTTGAGCTTCTTGTCACTTATACCTGCCACTTTTGGTTGGCCCACGCTTTACCTTACCACCTGGCTTCTTTTTCTTGCCGATCTCTTCTTAGTAATTTCTTGATCCGCAATCCTTTGATCCCCCTCTGGGGTTATAATGAGTTCCTGGGTTTTGCCAATTCATGGTCTCTATGTAGTATTTAGTTATTATTATTGGTGTTGGAACCCTACCCTTTATTTTAAGTAGTGTTAGGGTTATGTTGTATTGAGGTTGGGGGGTTCAGGTTAGGGTTAGGGTTGCTGCACTGGGGTTAGTGTAGGGGTTAGGTGAGGGTCAGGGTCGCAGTTAGGTTCAGGGCTATATTGGGGTTAGGTTGGGGTGCATCAGGGTTAGGGTTAGGTGTTTAGGGGTGGGGTAGGGTTAGGGTTAAGTTTTAGGGGTAGGGTTGGGTGCATCAGGGTTAGGGTTAGGTGTTTAGGGGTAGGGTAGGGTGCATCAGGGTTAGGGTTAGGTGTTTAGGGGTAGGGTAGGGTGCATCAGGGTTAGGGTCCAGGGTCAGAGTTGTGATCAGATTCAGGGCTAGGGGGTTGGAGTTATGGGTTAGGGTTGCATTAGGGGTAGGGTTAAGTGAGGGTCAGGGTTTAGGAGTAGGGTGGGGTGTGTTAGGCTTAGATTTTAGGGGTGGGGTGGGAGATTAGGTTTGCTGTATTAGAGTTACGGTTAGGCTTTAGGGGTAGAGTGGGGTGCATTTGGAGTTAGGATTTGGGATGTGGATGTGGTCTGTTTGTAGTTAGGGTTGGGGCTTTGGTCTGTTTGTTGTGGGCAGTGTGGGGTTTAGTGGTTTTGGTTAGCTTAAACAGTAGGGGTTAGCTCTGTTTATTGTGATTAGGGTAGGGTGTGGTGTGGTTGCGGTTTGGGAGGTTTATCAAGTTGGGGTTGGGATTTGTGGTAATTAAGGTCGGGGCAGTTTTGTTTTTTGATGTTGGATTTCCCCCATTTTAGATCTGATTTAAGCCCTTTGGTAACTGAGTTTGTAGGGTTGTTATCCAGTGTTTTTCCCTCCTCTTCCTTTGTGAGGTTGTCCAGTTCATGTTGGTCTCCAACCCCATAAATTCCAGGGATTCAAGACCATGCTCCATGAAGTGTCGGGAGGTAGGTTTGTATACATCCTTTGTTCTAATAGCACTGAGGTGCCCTGTGAGCCTCATCCTTAGACTATTCCCTGTTTCTCCTACATACAAGATGTGGCATTGTTTGCATCGAATTGCATAAACAGCATTGTGCTGTTCACATGTAATTCTTTGTTTAATTAGGGCTGCTTTTCCTGTGTGTCTATTTTGTATCATTTTGCGGATTATTAGGTATTTACACGTCCCACATTTTGGGTTTGTGCAGTTCTGGGTTGTCTGTTTTCTTATCCTACTCCGAACCAGCATGTCCCGAAGGTTCCGAGTTCTTTTGTATGCCGACGTTATGTGGTATCGACTAAGTGTGTCAACATCCTCTTTTAGTTTCCCAAATTGGGTTTTAATCACTCCGTGTATTAGTTTGGTCATTGTATCGTATGTCGTTATCAGTGGTAGTCTTGCTACTTCTCTGTTTGGCCGTGGGCTATTCAGTCCCCTCAGGAAATCAGACTTAAGGTGCCTGAGGAACCTTTTTGTGTAACCTCTCTGTCTCAGTGCAGTAAATAGGGTTGTGGTGGCTTCCCTAAAGTCCTCTCTGTTTGTGCATATGCGGTGAAAACGTGTCAGTTGTGACTTCACCAGCCCCCGAAAGGTATGTTTTGGATGGTGGCTGTTTATGTGCAGGAGTGTGTGTGTGTCTGTTTCTTTAAAGAATACCTTTGTTGCTAGCTTGTGGCTGTTATTCTCCTGTTGTAATTTAAATACTGTGGTGTCCAGGAAATCCACACTTTCTCTATGTGTTGCAACTTTAAGTTTAATAGATTGGTGGTGACTGTTGAGAATACCTACAAATTCTTGCAATTCTGTTTCTGTGTGAGTCCAGACTCCCCATATGTCATCCAGGTATCTGTAATAACACATCGGGAGCTTGGAACACTTTTCAAAGACTGTGTTTTCCCAGTCTGCCATGTATATGTTTGCGTAGGCCGGGGCAAATTTCTTGCCCATAGCCGTGCCCTTAATCTGTAGGTAGAATTGCTCCTGGAATTCAAAGTCATTTTTTGTTAGTCCTAGGTGTAATAGCTGGATTATGGCTGCATCTGGTCTGTGGGGTTGGGGGAACTTTCTAAGGATATTTTCCACTGCCTGTATGCCTCTGTCTGTTTCTATGTTTGTGTATAGGCTTTCAATGTCCATGGTAAAGAGTATTGCGTTCGGGGGTACGGTCAGTGAGTTCACTATTTCTATGAAGTGGTAAGTGTCTTTAATGTAGCTAGGGTGCTTCTGTGATAAGGGGTTTAGGAATGAGTCAATGTATTCTGCTATCCTGTAGGATTCACTACCACAGTCTGACACAATGGGTCTTCCTGGTGGGATTTCTCCTGGTACAGTCCATGTGTCAGGGTGCTTGTGTATTTTGGGTAGTATGTAGAATTTTCTGGGTTGTGGTTGTTCCCCCCTTAGGTATTCCACTTGTTTCTGATTTAAGTGTTTAGATTTCTTTAGTTCTGTTAAAATGTTTCCAATCTCTTTTCGTGTGTCCTGGTAAATTGGTCCTGCTAATTTCGTGTAGTGGGCTGTATTATTAAGCTGTCTGTGAGCTTCAAGTAGATACTGTTGCCTATCCATGATCACTATACTACTGCCCTTATCTGCTGGTTTTATGATTATATCTAGATTGTTTCTAAGTTCTATGATTGCCCGTCTCTCTCTTCCAGTGAGGTTTTGCTTGTCTGTCTGTTCAGGGATTTTTTCAATTTGTGATTGAGTCTGTTTAATAAAGTTTAGGATTTCTGGCTCTATTTTATTGTTTGGTGGGGTCCATTCTGATGGTGGTGTAAAAGGTTGCTTGTCTGTTGCATTAGGGTTAGGGTTAGGGTTAGGGTTAGGCTGCATTAGGGTTAGG
This sequence comes from Heptranchias perlo, assembly GCF_035084215.1. NCBI lineage: Eukaryota > Metazoa > Chordata > Chondrichthyes > Hexanchiformes > Hexanchidae > Heptranchias > Heptranchias perlo. The sequence goes on from NW_027139858.1 coordinate 10,019, forward strand.
GTTAGGGTTAGGTTTTAAAATGGTGGGCAGAGGGGGGAAACGCCCTCCCTATGTTGTCTGCCTCTTGGTTCTGGCCCGCACCTCAGACTGTTGATGTTGTCCAAATGAATGCACCTTGTGCTTTAGCTTTAGGCACCATCCAGAGTTCCTGCTTGGCTACTACTGAATGTGTCCCGTCCTCCAGCCTTAAGTACCATCCATCGTTCCTTCTTGGAACACTCCGACCGGTTTCGCCATCTTGCGGCTCATCAGGGAGCTATAAACAAACAGACCAAGTCCTTAGTGCGTCACTTGCAAAGGTTAGGTTTTAAAATGGTGGGCAGAGGGGGGAAACGCCCTCCCTATGTTGTCTGCCTCTTGGTTCTGGCCCGCACCTCAGACTGTTGCTGTTGTCCAAATGAATGCACCTTGTGCTTTAGCTTCAGGCACCATCCAGAGTTCCTGCTTGGCTACTACTGAATGTGTCCCGTCCTCCAGCCTTAAGTACCATCCATCGTTCCTTCTTGGAACACTCCGACCGGTTTCGCCATCTTGCGGCTCATCAGGGAGCTATAAACAAACAGACCAAGTCCTTAGTGCGTCACTTGCAAAGGTTAGGTTTTAAAATGGTGGGCAGAGGGGGGAAAACGCCCTCCCTATGTTGTCTGCCTCTTGGTTCTGGCCCGCACCTCAGACTGTTGCTGTTGTCCAAATGAATGCACCTTGTGCTTTAGCTTTAGGCACCATCCAGAGTTCCTGCTTGGCTACGACTGAATGTGTCCCGTCCTCCAGCCTTAAGTACCATCCATCGTTCCTTCTTGGAACACTCCGACCGGTTTCGCCATCTTGCGGCTCATCAGGGAGCTACAAACAAACAGACCAAGTCCTTAGTGCGTCACTTGCAAAGGTTAGGTTTTAAAATGGTGGGCAGAGGGGGGAAACGCCCTCCCTATGTTGTCTGCCTCTTGGTTCTGGCCCGCACCTCAGACTGTTGCTGTTGTCCAAATGAATGCACCTTGTGCTTTAGCTTTAGGCACCATCCAGAGTTCCTGCTTGGCTACTACTGAATGTGTCCCGTCCTCCAGCCTTAAGTACCATCCATCGTTCCTTCTTGGAACACTCCGACCGGTTTCGCCATCTTACGGCTCATCAGGGAGCTACAAACAAACAGACCAAGTCCTTAGTGCGTCACTTGCAAAAGTTAGGTTTTAAAATGGTGGGCAGAGGGGGGAAACGCCCTCCCTATGTTGTCTGCCTCTTGGTTCTGGCCCGCACCTCAGACTGTTGCTGTTGTCCAAATGAATGCACCTTGTGCTTTATCTTTAGGCACCATCCAGAGTTCCTGCTTGGCTACTACTGAATGTGTCCCGTCCTCCAGCCTTAAGTACCATCCATCGTTCCTTCTTGGAACACTCCGACCGGTTTCGCCATCTTGCGGCTCATCAGGGAGCTATAAACAAACAGACCAAGTCCTTAGTGCGTCACTTGCAAAGGTTAGGTTTTAAAATGGTGGGCAGAGGGGGGAAACGCCCTCCCTATGTTGTCTGCCTCTTGGTTCTGGCCCGCACCTCAGACTGTTGCTGTTGTCCAAATGAATGCACCTTGTGCTTTAGCTTTAGGCACCATCCAGAGTTCCTGCTTGGCTACTACTGAATGTGTCCCGTCCTCCAGCCTTAAGTACCATCCATCGTTCCTTCTTGGAACACTCCGACCGTTTTCGCCATCTTGCGGCTCATCAGGGAGCTATAAACAAACAGACCAAGTCCTTAGTGCATCACTTGCAAAGGTTAGGTTTTAAAATGGTGGGCAGAGGGGGGAAACGCCCTCCCCATGTTGTCTGCCTCTTGGTTCTGGCCCGCAGCTCAGACTGTTGCTGTTGTCCAAATGAATGCACCTTGTGCTTTCGCTTTAGGCACCATCCAGAGTTCCTGCTTGGCTACTACTGAATGTGTCCCGTCCTCCAGCCTTAAGTACCATCCATCGTTCCTTCTTGGAACACTCTGACCGGTTTCGCCATCTTACGGCTCATCAGGGAGCTACAAACAAACAGACCAAGTCCTTAGTGCGTCACTTGCAAAAGTTAGGTTTTAAAATGGTGGGCAGAGGGGGGAAACGCCCTCCCTATGTTGTCTGCCTCTTGGTTCTGGCCCGCACCTCAGACTGTTGCTGTTGTCCAAATGAATGCACCTTGTGCTTTAGCTTTAGGCACCATCCAGAGTTCCTGCTTGGCTACTACTGAATGTGTCCCGTCCTCCAGCCTTAAGTACCATCCATCGTTCCTTCTTGGAACACTCCGACCGGTTTCGCCATCTTACGGCTCATCAGGGAGCTACAAACAAACAGACCAAGTCCTTAGTGCGTCACTTGCAAAAGTTAGGTTTTAAAATGGTGGGCAGAGGGGGGAAACGCCCTCCCTATGTTGTCTGCCTCTTGGTTCTGGCCCGCACCTCAGACTGTTGCTGTTGTCCAAATGAATGCACCTTGTGCTTTAGCTTTAGGCTGCATTAGGGTTAGGGTTAGGGTTAGGGTTAGGGTTAGGGTTAGGTTGTATGGTGTGGGCAGGAGGGTAGTTACACCCTCTTGTGTTCGTATTCTCACTCAACCCTTGAGCTTCTTGTCACTTATACCTGCCACTTTTGGTTGGCCCACGCTTTACCTTACCACCTGGCTTCTTTTTCTTGCCGATCGCTTCTTAGTAATTTCTTGATCCGTAATCCTTTGATCCCCCTCTGGGGTTATAATCAGTTCCTGGGTTTTGCCAATTTATGGCCTCTATGTCGTATTTAGTTATTATTATTGGTGTTGGAACTCTACCCTTTATTTTACGTAGTGTTAGGGTTATGTTGTATTGAGGTTGGGGGGTTCAGGTTAGGGTTAGGGTTGCTGCACTGGGGTTAGTGTTGGGGTTAGGTGAGGGTCAGGGTCGCAGTTAGGTTCAGGGCTATATTGGGGTTAGGTTGGGGTGCATCAGGGTTAGGGTTAGGTGTTTAGGGGTGGGGTGGGGTTAGGGTTATGTTTTAGGGGTAGGGTTGGGTGCATCAGGGTTAGGGTTAGGTGTTTAGGGGTAGGGTAGGGTGCATCAGGGTTAGGGTTAGGTGTTTAGGGGTAGGGTAGGGTGCATCAGGGTTAGGGTCCAGGGTCAGAGTTGTGATTAGATTCAGGGCTGGGGGGTTGGAGTTATGGGTTAGGGTTGCATTAGGGGTAGGGTTAAGTGAGGGTCAGGGTTTAGGAGTAGGGTGGGGTGTGTTAGGCTTAGATTTTAGGGGTGGGGTGGGAGATTAGGTTTGCTGTATTAGAGTTACGGTTAGGCTTTAGGGGTAGAGTGGGGTGCATTTGGAGAGTTGTGATTAGATTCAGGGCTGGGGGGTTGGAGTTATGGGTTAGGGTTGCATTAGGGGTAGGGTTAAGTGAGGGTCAGGGTTTAGGAGTAGGGTGGGGTGTGTTAGGCTTAGATTTTAGGGGTGGGGTGGGAGATTAGGTTTGCTGTATTAGAGTTACGGTTAGGCTTTAGGGGTAGAGTGGGGTGCATTTGGAGTTAGGATTTGGGATATGGATGTGGTCTGTTTGTAGTTAGGGTTGGGGCTTTGGTCTGTTTGTTGTGGGCAGTGTGGGGTTTAGTGGTTTTGGTTAGCTTAAACAGTAGGGGTTAGCTCTGTTTATTGTGATTAGGGTAGGGTGTGGTGTGGTTGCGGTTTGGGAGGTTTATCAAGTTGGGGTTGGGATTTGTGGTAATTAAGGTCGGGGCAGTTTTGTTTTTTGATGTTGGATTTCCCCCATTTTAGATCTGATTTAAGCCCTTTGGTAACTGAGTTTGTAGGGTTGTTATCCAGTGTTTTTCCCTCCTCTTCCTTTGTGAGGTTGTCCAGTTCATGTTGGTCTCCAACCCCATAAATTCCAGGGATTCAAGACCATGCTCCATGAAGTGTCGGGAGGTAGGTTTGTATACATCCTTTGTTCTAATAGCACTGAGGTGCCCTGTGAGCCTCATCCTTAGACTATTCCCTGTTTCTCCTACATACAAGATGTGGCATTGTTTGCATCGAATTGCATAAACAGCATTGTGCTGTTCACATGTAATTCTTTGTTTAATTAGGGCTGCTTTTCCTGTGTGTCTATTTTGTATCATTTTGCGGATTATTAGGTATTTACACGTCCCACATTTTGGGTTTGTGCAGTTCTGGGTTGTCTGCTTTCTTATCCTACTCCGAACCAGCATGTCGCGAAGGTTCCGAGTTCTTTTGTATGCCGACGTTATGTGGTATCGACTAAGTGTGTCAACATCCTCTTTTAGTTTCCCAAATTGGGTTTTAATCACTCCGTGTATTAGTTTGGTCATTGTATCGTATGTCGTTATCAGTGGTAGTCTTGCTACTTCTCTGTTTGGCCGTGGGCTATTCAGTCCCCTCAGGAAATCAGACTTAAGGTGCCTGAGGAACCTTTTTGTGTAACCTCTCTGTCTCAGTGCAGTAAATAGGGTTGTGGTGGCTTCCCTAAAGTCCTCTCCGTTTGTGCATATGTGGTGAAAACGTGTCAGTTGTGACTTCACCAGCCCCCGAAAGGTATGTTTTGGATGGTGGCTGTTTATGTGCAGGAGTGTGTGTGTGTCTGTTTCTTTAAAGAATACCTTTGTTGCTAGCTTGTGGCTGTTATTCTCCTGTTGTAATTTAAATACTGTGGTGTCCAGGAAATCCACACTTTCTCTATGTGTTGTAACTTTAAGTTTAATAGATTGGTGGTGACTGTTGAGAATACCTACAAATTCTTGCAATTCTGTTTCTGTGTGAGTCCAGACTCCCCATATGTCATCCAGGTATCTGTAATAACACATCGGGAGCTTGGAACACTTTTCAAAGACTGTGTTTTCCCAGTCTGCCATGTATATGTTTGCGTAGGCCGGGGCAAATTTCTTGCCCATAGCCGTGCCCTTAATCTGTAGGTAGAATTGCTCCTGGAATTCAAAGTCATTTTTTGTTAGTCCTAGGTGTAATAGCTGGATTATGGCTGCATCTGGTCTGTGGGGTTGGGGGAACTTTCTAAGGATATTTTCCACTGCCTGTATGCCTCTGTCTGTTTCTATGTTTGTGTATAGGCTTTCAATGTCCATGGTAAAGAGTATTGCGTTCGGGGGTACGGTCAGTGAGTTCACTATTTCTATGAAGTGGTAAGTGTCTTTAATGTAGCTAGGGTGCTTCTGTGATAAGGGGTTTAGGAATGAGTCAATGTATTCTGCTATCCTGTAGGATTCACTACCACAGTCTGACACAATGGGTCTTCCTGGTGGGATTTCTCCTGGTACAGTCCATGTGTCAGGGTGCTTGTGTATTTTGGGTAGTATGTAGAATTTTCTGGGTTGTGGTTGTTCCCCCCTTAGGTATTCCACTTGTTTCTGATTCAAGTGTTTAGATTTCTTTAGTTCTGTTAAAATGTTTCCAATCTCTTTTCGTGTGTCCTGGTAAATTGGTCCTGCTAATTTCGTGTAGTGGGCTGTATTATTAAGCTGTCTGTGAGCTTCAAGTAGATACTGTTGCCTATCCATGATCACTATACTACTGCCCTTATCTGCTGGTTTTATGATTATATCTAGATTGTTTCTAAGTTCTATGATTGCCCGTCTCTCTCTTCCAGTGAGGTTTTGCTTGTCTGTCTGTTTAGGGATTTTTTCAATTTGTGATTGAGTCTGTTTAATAAAGTTTAGGATTTCTGGCTCTATTTTATTGTTTGGTGGGGTCCATTCTGATGGTGGTGTAAAAGGTTGCTTGTCTGTTTCTGAATCGCTAAAGTAATCGGTCAGTTTTACTCTCCTGTAAAACCTTTTCAGATCTTCCTGAATTTGTACTTTACAATGTTTTGGGGTTGGAACAAATGTAAGGCCCTTGTTTAAAACCCTCTCCTGTACCTCTGTGGGGTTAAAGAGTTGGGAAATATTAATAACAGTTTTTCCCAGGTGTAATCTACCCTTCTCTTGGGTTAATGTCCTTTTTAGTTTAAAGACTTCATCCACTGGTTTATTATGTTATGGGCAGTGCTATCTGTCCAATGGATGTGGTCAGCCCCCACTTTAAAGGATCTAGCATTAATTGCTGGTATGTAATTCTGTTTTTTTATATGCTGGTTAATTCCTCTGATTGTATCCCTCTCTGTTTCTGGAAGTAAGTTACTGAAGTTAATTTCCGGCACCCAGATCTGAGCATTTGGGAATGTGCTCTTAGCCAATTTAAGTAATGACTGCAGTTGCTTGGTTGCAGTCAGTGGTCTCTGCGTTCGATTATTAATGCCAACTGAGAGCACCACCTTTTTGGTCTCCGGACAGGGTTCCAATTTGTCCAGAATTGCTGTGACATGAATGAATTTAGCTCCTGGAAAGCTATCAATTTGGGTGGTGGGATTTGGGCATCTTTTTATCTTGGAGAGGTTGGAATCTCCTATTATTAAAATGGATTTTCTGGGTTCCAATTTCCAGGTAATGTTTTTTCGGCTGGTGTTGGGGTGCCTCGTCACTCTCTGTGCATCTTCCCCTTCAGAGTCAGGTTCTGCCCCTGTTGGTGTGTTTTCTGTTTCTATGTCTGCTACCCCTGCCTCCCCTATTGTGTTCCCTACCTCGGCTTCAGCTATTTCTGCCTCTCCTACTGTGTTGTCTGTCTGGGCTCTCATTGTTCCTGTCCTCATTTCTGTGTCTATTGGGTTTACCTGTCCGGTCTGGTCGCTCCTTTGTTTCTGTGGAAGGGGTTGTTTTGTGACACTGATCTCGGGCTCTAGAACTGCTGTATTTCTTGGGATGGTTGGTTTGGTACAGTCTTTCTTTTGTCTCTGTGGGAGCGGTTGGTACATGACCCTGGTTTTGGGGTACAGGAATGTTGTGCATGGATTTGTCCCTGGTGTAGGAGGGGTTCTCCCTTCTGTTTGTTTTGGGTCTGAGGAATCCCTAGTGATTTGGTTTAATACGGTCTGATGTTGGTTCCCCATGTAGTGCTGGGGTCTACGTGGCTCAGGCTCTTGAGAGCCAAGTGTGATGTCCAGGTCCCTAATGATGGCCACATTGGAAATCCTGGTCCTTGGCCTGTGGGGTGGGGTAGGGCTAGTCGCCGCCCTGGATGGCGGGGAAGGGGGGGTCACTGCCCTGGACCGCAAGGAAGGGGGGGTTTCAGTGGTCTGCTGGTGGTGTGATGAAGTCGGGGTCGCTGGCCCACGGGGTGGGGGGGTCTGTCGGTGGCGTGACGAAGTCATGGCAGCTGGCTCAAAGGGTGGGGGTGTGTGTTGGTGGTGTGACGAAGTCGTGGCAACTGGTGCACGGGGTGGGGGGGTCCATCGGTGGCATGACGAAGTCATGGCAGCTGGCTCCAAGGGTGGGGGGGTGTGTTGGTGGTGTGACGAAGTCGTGGCAACTGGTGCAAGGGGTGGGGGGGTCTGCCGGTGGCGTGCTGAAGTCATGGCAGCTGGCTCAAAGGGTGGGGGGGTGTGTCGGTGGCTTGACGAGGTTGTGGCAGTTGGCTCACGGGGTGGGGGTGTCCGTCGGTGGCGTGACAAAGTCGTGGCAGCTGGCCCACGGGGTGGGGGGGGGTTTTCAGTCCGTCTGCGGCATGAGGGGGCTGTGATCGCAGGCTGGTGGAACAAGGCTGCCCAGGTATTTGGCCTATGGCGTGGGGGCGTCCTAGTCCGTATGCCGGTCCGCTGTTCTGTCCTCAATTGTGTGCTGGTCCCTTGCTCTTTCAACCATGATGCTAATCCCACCACATGTCTCTTTGCCTCATCAATTGATTGAATTTTGAATTTATGTCTAAGACTCTTTTTAATCCAATTAGTGGCTTTCGCCATCATTTCTTCCAGGCGCTCTGTCACTGCAGCCTGAGCAAATTCATTTTCTAATTCTTCCAGGTTTGTTGTATAGTGCTCAATTAGAATCTGTCTGGTCTGTTTTGCCCAATTTTCTGAATTCAAAGCCAATTTGGTTAGGGTTTCCTGTGACGGTTTTGCCGGTTTTATAAAGCAGGTTAGTTTATCAGCTTGTTTTAAGATGCCCTTAGGGGGCTGATTCTGGCCCTTTAAGAATATTAGATGGTGGATTGTCTGGAAAATTCTATAAATTATTCTCACTGTTGTAGCAAATTCATCCCTGGCTACGGGGAGACACCTATGTGTACCAGGGTCCGACCTCATATGCGTACGGTTGTCAGACAACCTGCATGTGTTCCGCATAGTGTTAGCCATTCCCTGGGTGTAGAAAGGTGCAAAAGGTTTTAAAAGATGTTACTAGCTTCTATTTGGTAATAGAGGTCCCCGCTAGTAACTGTAATCTCACCCCACGGTGGCTCCCTGGCTCAGATGGTCTCCTGCCTGGGACTGCGTCCTCCAAACACTCCCCAGCTCAGCCGGCTGTCCCGCCTGGAAAGGCTCTTTTTCCACCGGTCTCACCTCCCCTCCGGTGGCTCTCTGGCTTCGATGGTTCTCTGCCTGCAACAGTACTATCCAAAAACTCTTTAGTTCAGTAAGTTCTCCGGCCTGGAATCTTTTTTTCTCCGACGTTTCGCTTATCCTTAAGCTTCATCAGGGAGAAAGGATTTTAACTTTGTTTACAGTTGTTTATAAGTCCGGAGCCTTGGACTGGCCCCTCCCCTGTGTGCTACTGTTGGCTGAAGTTTTGTTCCCGCCCACAAGCAGGCTAGCCTTGACCTGGGATTGGTTAGAATTTCTGTCCTGTATGTAATGAGTCCTGTCTCATGCAGGGCTGGCCCCGCCCCCTTCGCTCCACGTGTTCGTTATTTTTAAATTATATTTTTTTAACCTAATGTTTTAATGTTCCTTTAGTTTATCTTAGATGTTTGGGGTTATTTTTTTTGAGGTAATGTTTTTAAAAATATTGCTTTTTAACCTTTGAATCTGTTTTAATGCTCCAGGTCATTCTGGCGCCACGGAGTCTGACTGTCTGCTGACCCCGGGGCTTGATTACCTGTCCGCCTCACCTCATTTTTAAAATAAAAACATGAAGCTACTTCTCCAAACCCCCACCTCCGGCTATGCCTTTTAATTATGAGGGTATTTTAAACAATTAATTAAACTTCCCACCGATTTCCTCCTTTTTAAACCCGATCGCTCGTTAAACGAAACTCAATCTCCCAGAATGCCTCACGCGTCGCTCGCTTTTCAGCGGCCGCGCAGAAAAAAAACCGATTTCCAAGGTCCGATTCCCAAAAAAAACTCCCGAATCCGCCGCCACCCACCCCCCCGGGGGGAGAGGAGGGGGAAAGAAAGGTCCCCCAGCCCCAAAAAACCAGAGTAAACCCTTTTATTTAAGAGCGTTGCCCTCGTGTTTGACCCGAGAGAACTCCATATCCCAGAATGCCTCACGCGGCGCTCGCTTTTCAGCGGCCGCGTGGAACAAAATTTTGATTTCCAAGGTCCGATTCCCCATAAAAACTCCCGTAACCGCTGCCACCCGCCCCCCGGGGGGAGAGGAGGGGGAAAGAAAGGTCCCCCAGCCCCAGAGAGACCAAGTAAACCCTTTTATTTACGGGTCTTGCCCTCGTGTTTGACCCGAGAGAACTCCATATCCCAGAATGCCTCACGCGGCGCTCGCTTTTCAGTCGCTGAGAAAAAAACCCGATTTCAAAGATAAAAATCACCCGGTGAACGCTCAAAATCTAAAGACTAGATAAAGTTATCGGATTCTCACCCGTGTCCCCAACTCCTCCAGATCCCCGGGGAAAGGGTTTCTTTTAAAAAAACCGAGGTCGATATCCAGCAGCTCCCTGCTGTCGCGTTCCCCGCAGCACCAGGCATCTCTTAAAGGGGCCGTCCCCGCATCAATGTCCAGAGACCGTGTCTATGGGAACTACAACTTTTTAAAAAAATATGTAATCTTTTGTGCCCTTATTGCTGTCCCAAACCTCGTGGGGGGGGGGGGGGTTTGGGAAGATGAGTTCCATGTCTGTCAGACCCACATTTCCAGCCATGCTTTATTTTAAGTGCACCTTTTAAATATTTTAGATTTTAAAATTTAAAAAAACCTCCTTGGTGCTCCCTATTTTTATAAGTTGCTTGCTGCTTTTTTTGTGGGGGGGGGGCAAAAGGGGAACAAAAAGTTATTTAACCATCTACCTCACTGATCAAGTTTAGATTTAAGGTATTTGCAAGATATATTCTCTGGGTTTTCTTTTCTTGGCATTTATATCTTTTTTTGTCTGTGGTAATGTAAAGCGTGTCACTCCTGAATGTTAGGTTGTATGGTGTGGGCAGGAGGGTAGTTACACCCTCTTGTGTTCGTATTCTCACTCAACCCTTGAGCTTCTTGTCACTTATACCTGCCACTTTTGGTTGGCCCACGCTTTACCTTACCACCTGGCTTCTTTTTCTTGCCGATCGCTTCTTAGTAATTTCTTGATCCGTAATCCTTTGATCCCCCTCTGGGGTTATAATCAGTTCCTGGGTTTTGCCAATTTATGGCCTCTATGTCGTATTTAGTTATTATTATTGGTGTTGGAACTCTACCCTTTATTTTACGTAGTGTTAGGGTTATGTTGTATTGAGGTTGGGGGGTTCAGGTTAGGGTTAGGGTTGCTGCACTGGGGTTAGTGTTGGGGTTAGGTGAGGGTCAGGGTCGCAGTTAGGTTCAGGGCTATATTGGGGTTAGGTTGGGGTGCATCAGGGTTAGGGTTAGGTGTTTAGGGGTGGGGTGGGGTTAGGGTTATGTTTTAGGGGTAGGGTTGGGTGCATCAGGGTTAGGGTTAGGTGTTTAGGGGTAGGGTAGGGTGCATCAGGGTTAGGGTTAGGTGTTTAGGGGTAGGGTAGGGTGCATCAGGGTTAGGGTCCAGGGTCAGAGTTGTGATTAGATTCAGGGCTGGGGGGTTGGAGTTATGGGTTAGGGTTGCATTAGGGGTAGGGTTAAGTGAGGGTCAGGGTTTAGGAGTAGGGTGGGGTGTGTTAGGCTTAGATTTTAGGGGTGGGGTGGGAGATTAGGTTTGCTGTATTAGAGTTACGGTTAGGCTTTAGGGGTAGAGTGGGGTGCATTTGGAGAGTTGTGATTAGATTCAGGGCTGGGGGGTTGGAGTTATGGGTTAGGGTTGCATTAGGGGTAGGGTTAAGTGAGGGTCAGGGTTTAGGAGTAGGGTGGGGTGTGTTAGGCTTAGATTTTAGGGGTGGGGTGGGAGATTAGGTTTGCTGTATTAGAGTTACGGTTAGGCTTTAGGGGTAGAGTGGGGTGCATTTGGAGTTAGGATTTGGGATATGGATGTGGTCTGTTTGTAGTTAGGGTTGGGGCTTTGGTCTGTTTGTTGTGGGCAGTGTGGGGTTTAGTGGTTTTGGTTAGCTTAAACAGTAGGGGTTAGCTCTGTTTATTGTGATTAGGGTAGGATGTGGTGTGGTTGCGGTTTGGGAGGTTTATCAAGTTGGGGTTGGGATTTGTGGTAATTAAGGTCGGGGCAGTTTTGTTTTTTGATGTTGGATTTCCCCCATTTTAGATCTGATTTAAGCCCTTTGGTAACTGAGTTTGTAGGGTTGTTATCCAGTGTTTTTCCCTCCTCTTCCTTTGTGAGGTTGTCCAGTTCATGTTGGTCTCCAACCCCATAAATTCCAGGGATTCAAGACCATGCTCCATGAAGTGTCGGGAGGTAGGTTTGTATACATCCTTTGTTCTAATAGCACTGAGGTGCCCTGTGAGCCTCATCCTTAGACTATTCCCTGTTTCTCCTACATACAAGATGTGGCATTGTTTGCATCGAATTGCATAAACAGCATTGTGCTGTTCACATGTAATTCTTTGTTTAATTAGGGCTGCTTTTCCTGTGTGTCTATTTTGTATCATTTTGCGGATTATTAGGTATTTACACGTCCCACATTTTGGGTTTGTGCAGTTCTGGGTTGTCTGTTTTCTTATCCTACTCCGAACCAGCATGTCGCGAAGGTTCCGAGTTCTTTTGTATGCCGACGTTATGTGGTATCGACTAAGTGTGTCAACATCCTCTTTTAGTTTCCCAAATTGGGTTTTAATCACTCCGTGTATTAGTTTGGTCATTGTATCGTATGTCGTTATCAGTGGTAGTCTTGCTACTTCTCTGTTTGGCCGTGGGCTATTCAGTCCCCTCAGGAAATCAGACTTAAGGTGCCTGAGGAACCTTTTTGTGTAACCTCTCTGTCTCAGTGCAGTAAATAGGGTTGTGGTGGCTTCCCTAAAGTCCTCTCCGTTTGTGCATATGCGGTGAAAACGTGTCAGTTGTGACTTCACCAGCCCCCGAAAGGTATGTTTTGGATGGTGGCTGTTTATGTGCAGGAGTGTGTGTGTGTCTGTTTCTTTAAAGAATACCTTTGTTGCTAGCTTGTGGCTGTTATTCTCCTGTTGTAATTTAAATACTGTGGTGTCCAGGAAATCCACACTTTCTCTATGTGTTGTAACTTTAAGTTTAATAGATTGGTGGTGACTGTTGAGAATACCTACAAATTCTTGCAATTCTGTTTCTGTGTGAGTCCAGACTCCCCATATGTCATCCAGGTATCTGTAATAACACATCGGGAGCTTGGAACACTTTTCAAAGACTGTGTTTTCCCAGTCTGCCATGTATATGTTTGCGTAGGCCGGGGCAAATTTCTTGCCCATAGCCGTGCCCTTAATCTGTAGGTAGAATTGCTCCTGGAATTCAAAGTCATTTTTTGTTAGTCCTAGGTGTAATAGCTGGATTATGGCTGCATCTGGTCTGTGGGGTTGGGGGAACTTTCTAAGGATATTTTCCACTGCCTGTATGCCTCTGTCTGTTTCTATGTTTGTGTATAGGCTTTCAATGTCCATGGTAAAGAGTATTGCGTTCGGGGGTACGGTCAGTGAGTTCACTATTTCTATGAAGTGGTAAGTGTCTTTAATGTAGCTAGGGTGCTTCTGTGATAAGGGGTTTAGGAATGAGTCAATGTATTCTGCTATCCTGTAGGATTCACTACCACAGTCTGACACAATGGGTCTTCCTGGTGGGATTTCTCCTGGTACAGTCCATGTGTCAGGGTGCTTGTGTATTTTGGGTAGTATGTAGAATTTTCTGGGTTGTGGTTGTTCCCCCCTTAGGTATTCCACTTGTTTCTGATTCAAGTGTTTAGATTTCTTTAGTTCTGTTAAAATGTTTCCAATCTCTTTTCGTGTGTCCTGGTAAATTGGTCCTGCTAATTTCGTGTAGTGGGCTGTATTATTAAGCTGTCTGTGAGCTTCAAGTAGATACTGTTGCCTATCCATGATCACTATACTACTGCCCTTATCTGCTGGTTTTATGATTATATCTAGATTGTTTCTAAGTTCTATGATTGCCCGTCTCTCTCTTCCAGTGAGGTTTTGCTTGTCTGTCTGTTTAGGGATTTTTTCAATTTGTGATTGAGTCTGTTTAATAAAGTTTAGGATTTCTGGCTCTATTTTATTGTTTGGTGGGGTCCATTCTGATGGTGGTGTAAAAGGTTGCTTGTCTGTTTCTGAATCGCTAAAGTAATCGGTCAGTTTTACTCTCCTGTAAAACCTTTTCAGATCTTCCTGAATTTGTACTTTACAATGTTTTGGGGTTGGAACAAATGTAAGGCCCTTGTTTAAAACCCTCTCCTGTACCTCTGTGGGGTTAAAGAGTTGGGAAATATTAATAACAGTTTTTCCCAGGTGTAATCTACCCTTCTCTTGGGTTAATGTCCTTTTTAGTTTAAAGACTTCATCCACTGGTTTATTATGTTATGGGCAGTGCTATCTGTCCAATGGATGTGGTCAGCCCCCACTTTAAAGGATCTAGCATTAATTGCTGGTATGTAATTCTGTTTTTTTATATGCTGGTTAATTCCTCTGATTGTATCCCTCTCTGTTTCTGGAAGTAAGTTACTGAAGTTAATTTCCGGCACCCAGATCTGAGCATTTGGGAATGTGCTCTTAGCCAATTTAAGTAATGACTGCAGTTGCTTGGTTGCAGTCAGTGGTCTCTGCGTTCGATTATTAATGCCAACTGAGAGCACCACCTTTTTGGTCTCCGGACAGGGTTCCAATTTGTCCAGAATTGCTGTGACATGAATGAATTTAGCTCCTGGAAAGCTATCAATTTGGGTGGTGGGATTTGGGCATCTTTTTATCTTGGAGAGGTTGGAATCTCCTATTATTAAAATGGATTTTCTGGGTTCCAATTTCCAGGTAATGTTTTTTCGGCTGGTGTTGGGGTGCCTCGTCACTCTCTGTGCATCTTCCCCTTCAGAGTCAGGTTCTGCCCCTGTTGGTGTGTTTTCTGTTTCTATGTCTGCTACCCCTGCCTCCCCTATTGTGTTCCCTACCTCGGCTTCAGCTATTTCTGCCTCTCCTACTGTGTTGTCTGTCTGGGCTCTCATTGTTCCTGTCCTCATTTCTGTGTCTATTGGGTTTACCTGTCCGGTCTGGTCGCTCCTTTGTTTCTGTGGAAGGGGTTGTTTTGTGACACTGATCTCGGGCTCTAGAACTGCATTAGGGTTAGGGTTAGGGTTAGGGTTAGGGTTAGGGTTACGCTGCATTAGGGTTAGGGTTAGGGTTAGGGTTAGGGTTAGGGTGCATTAGGGTTAGGGTTAGGGTTAGGGTTAGGTTTTAAAATGGTGGGCAGAGGGGTTAGGGTTAGGGTTAGGGTTAGGGTTAGTGCATTAGGGTTAGGGTTAGGGTTAGGGTTAGGGTGCATTAGGGTTAGGGTTAGGGTTAGGGTTAGGGTTGCTGCATTAGGGTTAGGGTTAGGGTTAGGGTTAGGGTTACGCTGCATTAGGGTTAGGGTTAGGGTTAGGGTTAGGGTTACGCTGCATTAGGGTTAGGGTTAGGGTTAGGGTTAGGGTTACGCTGCATTAGGGTTAGGGTTAGGGTTAGGGTTACGCTGCATTAGGGTTAGGGTTAGGGTTAGGGTTACCCCACAGCCACAGCCATTAGGGTTAGGGTTAGGGTTAGGGTTACGCTGCATTAGGGTTAGGGTTAGGGTTAGGGTTAGGGTTACCCCACAGCCACAGCCATTAGGGTTAGGGTTAGGGTTAGGGTTAGGGTTAGGGTTACCCCACAGCCACAGCCATTAGGGTTAGGGTTAGGGTTAGGGTTAGGGTTAGGGTTACGCTGCATTAGGGTTAGGGTTAGGGTTAGGGTTAGGGTTACCCCACAGCCACAGCCATTAGGGTTAGGGTTAGGGTTAGGGTTAGGGTTAGGGTTACGCTTACGCTGCATTAGGGTTAGGGTTAGGGTTAGGGATTAGGGTTAGGGATTAGGGTTAGGGTCAGGGTCAGGGTTAGGTTTTAAAATGGTGGGCAGAGGGGGGAAACGCCCTCCCTATGTTGTCTGCCTCTTGGTTCTGGCCCGCACCTCAGACTATTGCTGTTGTCCAAATGAATGCACCTTGTGCTTTAGCTTTCGGCACCATCCAGAGTTCCTGCTTGGCTACTACTGAATGTGTCCCGTCCTCCAGCCTTAAGTACCATCCATCGTTCCTTCTTGGAACACTCCGACCGGTTTCGCCATCTTGCGGCTCATCAGGGAGCTACAAACAAACAGACCAAGTCCTTAGTGCGTCACTTGCAAAGGTTAGGTTTTAAAATGGTGGGCAGAGGGGGGAAACGCCCTCCCTATGTTGTCTGCCTCTTGGTTCTGGCCCGCACCTCAGACTATTGCTGTTGTCCAAATGAATGCACCTTGTGCTTTAGCTTTCGGCACCATCCAGAGTTCCTGCTTGGCTACTACTGAATGTGTCCCGTCCTCCAGCCTTAAGTACCATCCATCGTTCCTTCTTGGAACACTCCGACCGGTTTCGCCATCTTGCGGCTCATCAGGGAGCTACAAACAAACAGACCAAGTCCTTAGTGCGTCACTTGCAAAGGTTAGGTTTTAAAATGGTGGGCAGAGGGGGGAAACGCCCTCCCTATGTTGTCTGCCTCTTGGTTCTGGCCCGCACCTCAGACTATTGCTGTTGTCCAAATGAATGCACCTTGTGCTTTAGCTTTCGGCACCATCCAGAGTTCCTGCTTGGCTACTACTGAATGTGTCCCGTCCTCCAGCCTTAAGTACCATCCATCGTTCCTTCTTGGAACACTCCGACCGGTTTCGCCATCTTGCGGCTCATCAGGGAGCTACAAACAAACAGACCAAGTCCTTAGTGCGTCACTTGCAAAGGTTAGGTTTTAAAATGGTGGGCAGAGGGGGGAAACGCCCTCCCTATGTTGTCTGCCTCTTGGTTCTGGCCCGCACCTCAGACTATTGCTGTTGTCCAAATGAATGCACCTTGTGCTTTAGCTTTCGGCACCATCCAGAGTTCCTGCTTGGCTACTACTGAATGTGTCCCGTCCTGCATTAGGGTTAGGGTTAGGGTTAGGGTTAGGGTTATGCTGCATTAGGGTTAGGGTTAGGGTTAGGGTTACGCAGGGTAAGGGTTAGGGTTAGGGTTAGGGTTACGCTGCATTAGGGTTAGGGTTAGGGTTAGGGTTAGGGTTAGGGTTAGGGTTAGGGTTACGCTGCATTAGGGTTAGGGTTAGGGTTAGGGTTAGGGTTACGCTGCATTAGGGTTAGGGTTAGGGTTAGGGTTAGGGTTAGGTTTTAAAATGGTGGGCAGAGGGGGGAAACGCCCTCCCTATGTTGTCTGCCTCTTGGTTCTGGCCCGCACCTCAGACTGTTGCTGTTGTCCAAATGAATGCACCTTGTGCTTTAGCTTTAGGCACCATCCAGAGTTCCTGCTTGGCTACTACTGAATGTGTCCCGTCCTCCAGCCTTAAGTACCATCCATCGTTCCTTCTTGGAACACTCCGACCGGTTTCGCCATCTTGCGGCTCATCAGGGAGCTATAAACAAACAGACCAAGTCCTTAGTGCGTCACTTGCAAAAGTTAGGTTTTAAAATGGTGGGCAGAGGGGGGAAACGCCCTCCCTATGTTGTCTGCCTCTTGGTTCTGGCCCGCACCTCAGACTGTTGCTGTTGTCCAAATGAATGCACCTTGTGCTTTAGCTTTAGGCACCATCCAGAGTTCCTGCTTGGCTACTACTGAATGTGTCCCGTCCTCCAGCCTTAAGTACCATCCATCGTTCCTTCTTGGAACACTCCGACCGGTTTCGCCATCTTGCGGCTCATCAGGGAGCTATAAACAAACAGACCAAGTCCTTAGTGCGTCACTTGCAAAAGTTAGGTTTTAAAATGGTGGGCAGAGGGGGGAAACGCCCTCCCTATGTTGTCTGCCTCTTGGTTCTGGCCCGCACCTCAGACTGTTGCTGTTGTCCAAATGAATGCACCTTGTGCTTTAGCTTTAGGCACCATCCAGAGTTCCTGCTTGGCTACTACTGAATGTGTCCCGTCCTCCAGCCTTAAGTACCATCCATCGTTCCTTCTTGGAACACTCCGACCGGTTTCGCCATCTTGCGGCTCATCAGGGAGCTATAAACAAACAGACCAAGTCCTTAGTGCGTCACTTGCAAAAGTTAGGTTTTAAAATGGTGGGCAGAGGGGGGAAACGCCCTCCCTATGTTGTCTGCCTCTTGGTTCTGGCCCGCACCTCAGACTGTTGCTGTTGTCCAAATGAATGCACCTTGTGCTTTAGCTTTAGGCACCATCCAGAGTTCCTGCTTGGCTACTACTGAATGTGTCCCGTCCTCCAGCCTTAAGTACCATCCATCGTTCCTTCTTGGAACACTCCGACCGGTTTCGCCATCTTGCGGCTCATCAGGGAGCTACAAACAAACAGACCAAGTCCTTAGTGCGTCACTTGCAAAAGTTAGGTTTTAAAATGGTGGGCAGAGGGGGGAAACGCCCTCCCTATGTTGTCTGCCTCTTGGTTCTGGCCCGCACCTCAGACTGTTGCTGTTGTCCAAATGAATGCACCTTGTGCTTTAGCTTTAGGCACCATCCAGAGTTCCTGCTTGGCTACTACTGAATGTGTCCCGTCCTCCAGCCTTAAGTACCATCCATCGTTCCTTCTTGGAACACTCCGACCGGTTAGGGTTAGGGTTAGGGTTAGGGTTAGGTTTTAAAATGGTGGGCAGAGGGGGGAAACGCCCTCCCTATGTTGTCTGCCTCTTGGTTCTGGCCCGCACCTCAGACTGTTGCTGTTGTCCAAATGAATGCACCTTGTGCTTTAGCTTTAGGCACCATCCAGAGTTCCTGCTTGGCTACTACTGAATGTGTCCCGTCCTCCAGCCTTAAGTACCATCCATCGTTCCTTCTTGGAACACTCCGACCGGTTTCGCCATCTTGCGGCTCATCAGGGAGCTACAAACAAACAGACCAAGTCCTTAGTGCGTCACTTGCAAAAGTTAGGTTTTAAAATGGTGGGCAGAGGGGGGAAACGCCCTCCCTATGTTGTCTGCCTCTTGGTTCTGGCCCGCACCTCAGACTGTTGCTGTTGTCCAAATGAATGCACCTTGTGCTTTAGCTTTAGGCACCATCCAGAGTTCCTGCTTGGCTACTACTGAATGTGTCCCGTCCTCCAGCCTTAAGTACCATCCATCGTTCCTTCTTGGAACACTCCGACCGGTTTCGCCATCTTGCGGCTCATCAGGGAGCTACAAACAAACAGACCAAGTCCTTAGTGCGTCACTTGCAAAAGTTAGGTTTTAAAATGGTGGGCAGAGGGGGGAAACGCCCTCCCTATGTTGTCTGCCTCTTGGTTCTGGCCCGCACCTCAGACTGTTGCTGTTGTCCAAATGAATGCACCTTGTGCTTTAGCTTTAGGCACCATCCAGAGTTCCTGCTTGGCTACTACTGAATGTGTCCCGTCCTCCAGCCTTAAGTACCATCCATCGTTCCTTCTTGGAACACTCCGACCGGTTTCGCCATCTTGCGGCTCATCAGGGAGCTACAAACAAACAGACCAAGTCCTTAGTGCGTCACTTGCAAAAGTTAGGTTTTAAAATGGTGGGCAGAGGGGGGAAACGCCCTCCCTATGTTGTCTGCCTCTTGGTTCTGGCCCGCACCTCAGACTGTTGCTGTTGTCCAAATGAATGCACCTTGTGCTTTAGCTTTAGGCACCATCCAGAGTTCCTGCTTGGCTACTACTGAATGTGTCCCGTCCTCCAGCCTTAAGTACCATCCATCGTTCCTTCTTGGAACACTCCGACCGGTTTCGCCATCTTGCGGCTCATCAGGGAGCTACAAACAAACAGACCAAGTCCTTAGTGCGTCACTTGCAAAAGTTAGGTTTTAAAATGGTGGGCAGAGGGGGGAAACGCCCTCCCTATGTTGTCTGCCTCTTGGTTCTGGCCCGCACCTCAGACTGTTGCTGTTGTCCAAATGAATGCACCTTGTGCTTTAGCTTTAGGCACCATCCAGAGTTCCTGCTTGGCTACTACTGAATGTGTCCCGTCCTCCAGCCTTAAGTACCATCCATCGTTCCTTCTTGGAACACTCCGACCGGTTAGGGTTAGGGTTAGGGTTAGGGTTAGGGTTAGGGTTAGGTTTTAAAATGGTGGGCAGAGGGGGGAAACGCCCTCCCTATGTTGTCTGCCTCTTGGTTCTGGCCCGCACCTCAGACTGTTGCTGTTGTCCAAATGAATGCACCTTGTGCTTTAGCTTTAGGCACCATCCAGAGTTCCTGCTTGGCTACTACTGAATGTGTCCCGTCCTCCAGCCTTAAGTACCATCCATCGTTCCTTCTTGGAACACTCCGACCGGTTTCGCCATCTTGCGGCTCATCAGGGAGCTATAAACAAACAGACCAAGTCCTTAGTGCGTCACTTGCAAAAGTTAGGTTTTAAAATGGTGGGCAGAGGGGGGAAACGCCCTCCCTATGTTGTCTGCCTCTTGGTTCTGGCCCGCACCTCAGACTGTTGCTGTTGTCCAAATGAATGCACCTTGTGCTTTAGCTTTAGGCACCATCCAGAGTTCCTGCTTGGCTACTACTGAATGTGTCCCGTCCTCCAGCCTTAAGTACCATCCATCGTTCCTTCTTGGAACACTCCGACCGGTTTCGCCATCTTGCGGCTCATCAGGGAGCTATAAACAAACAGACCAAGTCCTTAGTGCGTCACTTGCAAAAGTTAGGTTTTAAAATGGTGGGCAGAGGGGGGAAACGCCCTCCCTATGTTGTCTGCCTCTTGGTTCTGGCCCGCACCTCAGACTGTTGCTGTTGTCCAAATGAATGCACCTTGTGCTTTAGCTTTAGGCACCATCCAGAGTTCCTGCTTGGCTACTACTGAATGTGTCCCGTCCTCCAGCCTTAAGTACCATCCATCGTTCCTTCTTGGAACACTCCGACCGGTTTCGCCATCTTGCGGCTCATCAGGGAGCTATAAACAAACAGACCAAGTCCTTAGTGCGTCACTTGCAAAAGTTAGGTTTTAAAATGGTGGGCAGAGGGGGGAAACGCCCTCCCTATGTTGTCTGCCTCTTGGTTCTGGCCCGCACCTCAGACTGTTGCTGTTGTCCAAATGAATGCACCTTGTGCTTTAGCTTTAGGCACCATCCAGAGTTCCTGCTTGGCTACTACTGAATGTGTCCCGTCCTCCAGCCTTAAGTACCATCCATCGTTCCTTCTTGGAACACTCCGACCGGTTTCGCCATCTTGCGGCTCATCAGGGAGCTATAAACAAACAGACCAAGTCCTTAGTGCGTCACTTGCAAAAGTTAGGTTTTAAAATGGTGGGCAGAGGGGGGAAACGCCCTCCCTATGTTGTCTGCCTCTTGGTTCTGGCCCGCACCTCAGACTGTTGCTGTTGTCCAAATGAATGCACCTTGTGCTTTAGCTTTAGGCACCATCCAGAGTTCCTGCTTGGCTACTACTGAATGTGTCCCGTCCTCCAGCCTTAAGTACCATCCATCGTTCCTTCTTGGAACACTCCGACCGGTTTCGCCATCTTGCGGCTCATCAGGGAGCTATAAACAAACAGACCAAGTCCTTAGTGCGTCACTTGCAAAAGTTAGGTTTTAAAATGGTGGGCAGAGGGGGGAAACGCCCTCCCTATGTTGTCTGCCTCTTGGTTCTGGCCCGCACCTCAGACTGTTGCTGTTGTCCAAATGAATGCACCTTGTGCTTTAGCTTTAGGCACCATCCAGAGTTCCTGCTTGGCTACTACTGAATGTGTCCCGTCCTCCAGCCTTAAGTACCATCCATCGTTCCTTCTTGGAACACTCCGACCGGTTTCGCCATCTTGCGGCTCATCAGGGAGCTATAAACAAACAGACCAAGTCCTTAGTGCGTCACTTGCAAAAGTTAGGTTTTAAAATGGTGGGCAGAGGGGGGAAACGCCCTCCCTATGTTGTCTGCCTCTTGGTTCTGGCCCGCACCTCAGACTGTTGCTGTTGTCCAAATGAATGCACCTTGTGCTTTAGCTTTAGGCACCATCCAGAGTTCCTGCTTGGCTACTACTGAATGTGTCCCGTCCTCCAGCCTTAAGTACCATCCATCGTTCCTTCTTGGAACACTCCGACCGGTTTCGCCATCTTGCGGCTCATCAGGGAGCTATAAACAAACAGACCAAGTCCTTAGTGCGTCACTTGCAAAAGTTAGGTTTTAAAATGGTGGGCAGAGGGGGGAAACGCCCTCCCTATGTTGTCTGCCTCTTGGTTCTGGCCCGCACCTCAGACTGTTGCTGTTGTCCAAATGAATGCACCTTGTGCTTTAGCTTTAGGCACCATCCAGAGTTCCTGCTTGGCTACTACTGAATGTGTCCCGTCCTCCAGCCTTAAGTACCATCCATCGTTCCTTCTTGGAACACTCCGACCGGTTTCGCCATCTTGCGGCTCATCAGGGAGCTATAAACAAACAGACCAAGTCCTTAGTGCGTCACTTGCAAAAGTTAGGTTTTAAAATGGTGGGCAGAGGGGGGAAACGCCCTCCCTATGTTGTCTGCCTCTTGGTTCTGGCCCGCACCTCAGACTGTTGCTGTTGTCCAAATGAATGCACCTTGTGCTTTAGCTTTAGGCACCATCCAGAGTTCCTGCTTGGCTACTACTGAATGTGTCCCGTCCTCCAGCCTTAAGTACCATCCATCGTTCCTTCTTGGAACACTCCGACCGGTTTCGCCATCTTGCGGCTCATCAGGGAGCTACAAACAAACAGACCAAGTCCTTAGTGCGTCACTTGCAAAAGTTAGGTTTTAAAATGGTGGGCAGAGGGGGGAAACGCCCTCCCTATGTTGTCTGCCTCTTGGTTCTGGCCCGCACCTCAGACTGTTGCTGTTGTCCAAATGAATGCACCTTGTGCTTTAGCTTTAGGCACCATCCAGAGTTCCTGCTTGGCTACTACTGAATGTGTCCCGTCCTCCAGCCTTAAGTACCATCCATCGTTCCTTCTTGGAACACTCCGACCGGTTTCGCCATCTTGCGGCTCATCAGGGAGCTACAAACAAACAGACCAAGTCCTTAGTGCGTCACTTGCAAAAGTTAGGTTTTAAAATGGTGGGCAGAGGGGGGAAACGCCCTCCCTATGTTGTCTGCCTCTTGGTTCTGGCCCGCACCTCAGACTGTTGCTGTTGTCCAAATGAATGCACCTTGTGCTTTAGCTTTAGGCACCATCCAGAGTTCCTGCTTGGCTACTACTGAATGTGTCCCGTCCTCCAGCCTTAAGTACCATCCATCGTTCCTTCTTGGAACACTCCGACCGGTTTCGCCATCTTGCGGCTCATCAGGGAGCTACAAACAAACAGACCAAGTCCTTAGTGCGTCACTTGCAAAAGTTAGGTTTTAAAATGGTGGGCAGAGGGGGGAAACGCCCTCCCTATGTTGTCTGCCTCTTGGTTCTGGCCCGCACCTCAGACTGTTGCTGTTGTCCAAATGAATGCACCTTGTGCTTTAGCTTTAGGCACCATCCAGAGTTCCTGCTTGGCTACTACTGAATGTGTCCCGTCCTCCAGCCTTAAGTACCATCCATCGTTCCTTCTTGGAACACTCCGACCGGTTTCGCCATCTTGCGGCTCATCAGGGAGCTACAAACAAACAGACCAAGTCCTTAGTGCGTCACTTGCAAAAGTTAGGTTTTAAAATGGTGGGCAGAGGGGGGAAACGCCCTCCCTATGTTGTCTGCCTCTTGGTTCTGGCCCGCACCTCAGACTGTTGCTGTTGTCCAAATGAATGCACCTTGTGCTTTAGCTTTAGGCACCATCCAGAGTTCCTGCTTGGCTACTACTGAATGTGTCCCGTCCTCCAGCCTTAAGTACCATCCATCGTTCCTTCTTGGAACACTCCGACCGGTTTCGCCATCTTGCGGCTCATCAGGGAGCTACAAACAAACAGACCAAGTCCTTAGTGCGTCACTTGCAAAAGTTAGGTTTTAAAATGGTGGGCAGAGGGGGGAAACGCCCTCCCTATGTTGTCTGCCTCTTGGTTCTGGCCCGCACCTCAGACTGTTGCTGTTGTCCAAATGAATGCACCTTGTGCTTTAGCTTTAGGCACCATCCAGAGTTCCTGCTTGGCTACTACTGAATGTGTCCCGTCCTCCAGCCTTAAGTACCATCCATCGTTCCTTCTTGGAACACTCCGACCGGTTTCGCCATCTTGCGGCTCATCAGGGAGCTATAAACAAACAGACCAAGTCCTTAGTGCGTCACTTGCAAAAGTTAGGTTTTAAAATGGTGGGCAGAGGGGGGAAACGCCCTCCCTATGTTGTCTGCCTCTTGGTTCTGGCCCGCACCTCAGACTGTTGCTGTTGTCCAAATGAATGCACCTTGTGCTTTAGCTTTAGGCACCATCCAGAGTTCCTGCTTGGCTACTACTGAATGTGTCCCGTCCTCCAGCCTTAAGTACCATCCATCGTTCCTTCTTGGAACACTCCGACCGGTTTCGCCATCTTGCGGCTCATCAGGGAGCTATAAACAAACAGACCAAGTCCTTAGTGCGTCACTTGCAAAAGTTAGGTTTTAAAATGGTGGGCAGAGGGGGGAAACGCCCTCCCTATGTTGTCTGCCTCTTGGTTCTGGCCCGCACCTCAGACTGTTGCTGTTGTCCAAATGAATGCACCTTGTGCTTTAGCTTTAGGCACCATCCAGAGTTCCTGCTTGGCTACTACTGAATGTGTCCCGTCCTCCAGCCTTAAGTACCATCCATCGTTCCTTCTTGGAACACTCCGACCGGTTTCGCCATCTTGCGGC
This sequence comes from Heptranchias perlo, assembly GCF_035084215.1. NCBI lineage: Eukaryota > Metazoa > Chordata > Chondrichthyes > Hexanchiformes > Hexanchidae > Heptranchias > Heptranchias perlo. The sequence continues at coordinate 33,989 of NW_027139858.1, forward strand.
TCATCAGGGAGCTATAAACAAACAGACCAAGTCCTTAGTGCGTCACTTGCAAAAGTTAGGTTTTAAAATGGTGGGCAGAGGGGGGAAACGCCCTCCCTATGTTGTCTGCCTCTTGGTTCTGGCCCGCACCTCAGACTGTTGCTGTTGTCCAAATGAATGCACCTTGTGCTTTAGCTTTAGGCACCATCCAGAGTTCCTGCTTGGCTACTACTGAATGTGTCCCGTCCTCCAGCCTTAAGTACCATCCATCGTTCCTTCTTGGAACACTCCGACCGGTTTCGCCATCTTGCGGCTCATCAGGGAGCTATAAACAAACAGACCAAGTCCTTAGTGCGTCACTTGCAAAAGTTAGGTTTTAAAATGGTGGGCAGAGGGGGGAAACGCCCTCCCTATGTTGTCTGCCTCTTGGTTCTGGCCCGCACCTCAGACTGTTGCTGTTGTCCAAATGAATGCACCTTGTGCTTTAGCTTTAGGCACCATCCAGAGTTCCTGCTTGGCTACTACTGAATGTGTCCCGTCCTCCAGCCTTAAGTACCATCCATCGTTCCTTCTTGGAACACTCCGACCGGTTTCGCCATCTTGCGGCTCATCAGGGAGCTATAAACAAACAGACCAAGTCCTTAGTGCGTCACTTGCAAAAGTTAGGTTTTAAAATGGTGGGCAGAGGGGGGAAACGCCCTCCCTATGTTGTCTGCCTCTTGGTTCTGGCCCGCACCTCAGACTGTTGCTGTTGTCCAAATGAATGCACCTTGTGCTTTAGCTTTAGGCACCATCCAGAGTTCCTGCTTGGCTACTACTGAATGTGTCCCGTCCTCCAGCCTTAAGTACCATCCATCGTTCCTTCTTGGAACACTCCGACCGGTTTCGCCATCTTGCGGCTCATCAGGGAGCTATAAACAAACAGACCAAGTCCTTAGTGCGTCACTTGCAAAAGTTAGGTTTTAAAATGGTGGGCAGAGGGGGGAAACGCCCTCCCTATGTTGTCTGCCTCTTGGTTCTGGCCCGCACCTCAGACTGTTGCTGTTGTCCAAATGAATGCACCTTGTGCTTTAGCTTTAGGCACCATCCAGAGTTCCTGCTTGGCTACTACTGAATGTGTCCCGTCCTCCAGCCTTAAGTACCATCCATCGTTCCTTCTTGGAACACTCCGACCGGTTTCGCCATCTTGCGGCTCATCAGGGAGCTATAAACAAACAGACCAAGTCCTTAGTGCGTCACTTGCAAAAGTTAGGTTTTAAAATGGTGGGCAGAGGGGGGAAACGCCCTCCCTATGTTGTCTGCCTCTTGGTTCTGGCCCGCACCTCAGACTGTTGCTGTTGTCCAAATGAATGCACCTTGTGCTTTAGCTTTAGGCACCATCCAGAGTTCCTGCTTGGCTACTACTGAATGTGTCCCGTCCTCCAGCCTTAAGTACCATCCATCGTTCCTTCTTGGAACACTCCGACCGGTTTCGCCATCTTGCGGCTCATCAGGGAGCTATAAACAAACAGACCAAGTCCTTAGTGCGTCACTTGCAAAAGTTAGGTTTTAAAATGGTGGGCAGAGGGGGGAAACGCCCTCCCTATGTTGTCTGCCTCTTGGTTCTGGCCCGCACCTCAGACTGTTGCTGTTGTCCAAATGAATGCACCTTGTGCTTTAGCTTTAGGCACCATCCAGAGTTCCTGCTTGGCTACTACTGAATGTGTCCCGTCCTCCAGCCTTAAGTACCATCCATCGTTCCTTCTTGGAACACTCCGACCGGTTTCGCCATCTTGCGGCTCATCAGGGAGCTATAAACAAACAGACCAAGTCCTTAGTGCGTCACTTGCAAAAGTTAGGTTTTAAAATGGTGGGCAGAGGGGGGAAACGCCCTCCCTATGTTGTCTGCCTCTTGGTTCTGGCCCGCACCTCAGACTGTTGCTGTTGTCCAAATGAATGCACCTTGTGCTTTAGCTTTAGGCACCATCCAGAGTTCCTGCTTGGCTACTACTGAATGTGTCCCGTCCTCCAGCCTTAAGTACCATCCATCGTTCCTTCTTGGAACACTCCGACCGGTTTCGCCATCTTGCGGCTCATCAGGGAGCTATAAACAAACAGACCAAGTCCTTAGTGCGTCACTTGCAAAAGTTAGGTTTTAAAATGGTGGGCAGAGGGGGGAAACGCCCTCCCTATGTTGTCTGCCTCTTGGTTCTGGCCCGCACCTCAGACTGTTGCTGTTGTCCAAATGAATGCACCTTGTGCTTTAGCTTTAGGCACCATCCAGAGTTCCTGCTTGGCTACTACTGAATGTGTCCCGTCCTCCAGCCTTAAGTACCATCCATCGTTCCTTCTTGGAACACTCCGACCGGTTTCGCCATCTTGCGGCTCATCAGGGAGCTATAAACAAACAGACCAAGTCCTTAGTGCGTCACTTGCAAAAGTTAGGTTTTAAAATGGTGGGCAGAGGGGGGAAACGCCCTCCCTATGTTGTCTGCCTCTTGGTTCTGGCCCGCACCTCAGACTGTTGCTGTTGTCCAAATGAATGCACCTTGTGCTTTAGCTTTAGGCACCATCCAGAGTTCCTGCTTGGCTACTACTGAATGTGTCCCGTCCTCCAGCCTTAAGTACCATCCATCGTTCCTTCTTGGAACACTCCGACCGGTTTCGCCATCTTGCGGCTCATCAGGGAGCTATAAACAAACAGACCAAGTCCTTAGTGCGTCACTTGCAAAAGTTAGGTTTTAAAATGGTGGGCAGAGGGGGGAAACGCCCTCCCTATGTTGTCTGCCTCTTGGTTCTGGCCCGCACCTCAGACTGTTGCTGTTGTCCAAATGAATGCACCTTGTGCTTTAGCTTTAGGCACCATCCAGAGTTCCTGCTTGGCTACTACTGAATGTGTCCCGTCCTCCAGCCTTAAGTACCATCCATCGTTCCTTCTTGGAACACTCCGACCGGTTTCGCCATCTTGCGGCTCATCAGGGAGCTATAAACAAACAGACCAAGTCCTTAGTGCGTCACTTGCAAAAGTTAGGTTTTAAAATGGTGGGCAGAGGGGGGAAACGCCCTCCCTATGTTGTCTGCCTCTTGGTTCTGGCCCGCACCTCAGACTGTTGCTGTTGTCCAAATGAATGCACCTTGTGCTTTAGCTTTAGGCACCATCCAGAGTTCCTGCTTGGCTACTACTGAATGTGTCCCGTCCTCCAGCCTTAAGTACCATCCATCGTTCCTTCTTGGAACACTCCGACCGGTTTCGCCATCTTGCGGCTCATCAGGGAGCTATAAACAAACAGACCAAGTCCTTAGTGCGTCACTTGCAAAAGTTAGGTTTTAAAATGGTGGGCAGAGGGGGGAAACGCCCTCCCTATGTTGTCTGCCTCTTGGTTCTGGCCCGCACCTCAGACTGTTGCTGTTGTCCAAATGAATGCACCTTGTGCTTTAGCTTTAGGCACCATCCAGAGTTCCTGCTTGGCTACTACTGAATGTGTCCCGTCCTCCAGCCTTAAGTACCATCCATCGTTCCTTCTTGGAACACTCCGACCGGTTTCGCCATCTTGCGGCTCATCAGGGAGCTATAAACAAACAGACCAAGTCCTTAGTGCGTCACTTGCAAAAGTTAGGTTTTAAAATGGTGGGCAGAGGGGGGAAACGCCCTCCCTATGTTGTCTGCCTCTTGGTTCTGGCCCGCACCTCAGACTGTTGCTGTTGTCCAAATGAATGCACCTTGTGCTTTAGCTTTAGGCACCATCCAGAGTTCCTGCTTGGCTACTACTGAATGTGTCCCGTCCTCCAGCCTTAAGTACCATCCATCGTTCCTTCTTGGAACACTCCGACCGGTTTCGCCATCTTGCGGCTCATCAGGGAGCTATAAACAAACAGACCAAGTCCTTAGTGCGTCACTTGCAAAAGTTAGGTTTTAAAATGGTGGGCAGAGGGGGGAAACGCCCTCCCTATGTTGTCTGCCTCTTGGTTCTGGCCCGCACCTCAGACTGTTGCTGTTGTCCAAATGAATGCACCTTGTGCTTTAGCTTTAGGCACCATCCAGAGTTCCTGCTTGGCTACTACTGAATGTGTCCCGTCCTCCAGCCTTAAGTACCATCCATCGTTCCTTCTTGGAACACTCCGACCGGTTTCGCCATCTTGCGGCTCATCAGGGAGCTATAAACAAACAGACCAAGTCCTTAGTGCGTCACTTGCAAAAGTTAGGTTTTAAAATGGTGGGCAGAGGGGGGAAACGCCCTCACCTATGTTGTCTGCCTCTTGGTTCTGGCCCGCACCTCAGACTGTTGCTGTTGTCCAAATGAATGCACCTTGTGCTTTAGCTTTAGGCACCATCCAGAGTTCCTGCTTGGCTACTACTGAATGTGTCCCGTCCTCCAGCCTTAAGTACCATCCATCGTTCCTTCTTGGAACACTCCGACCGGTTTCGCCATCTTGCGGCTCATCAGGGAGCTATAAACAAACAGACCAAGTCCTTAGTGCGTCACTTGCAAAAGTTAGGTTTTAAAATGGTGGGCAGAGGGGGGAAACGCCCTCCCTATGTTGTCTGCCTCTTGGTTCTGGCCCGCACCTCAGACTGTTGCTGTTGTCCAAATGAATGCACCTTGTGCTTTAGCTTTAGGCACCATCCAGAGTTCCTGCTTGGCTACTACTGAATGTGTCCCGTCCTCCAGCCTTAAGTACCATCCATCGTTCCTTCTTGGAACACTCCGACCGGTTTCGCCATCTTGCGGCTCATCAGGGAGCTATAACAAACAGACCAAGTCCTTAGTGCGTCACTTGCAAAAGTTAGGTTTTAAAATGGTGGGCAGAGGGGGGAAACGCCCCTCCCTATGTTGTCTGCCTCTTGGTTCTGGCCCGCACCCTCAGACTGTTGCTGTTGTCCAAATGAATGCACCTTGTGCTTTAGCTTTAGGCACCATCCAGAGTTCCTGCTTGGCTACTAACTGAATGTGTCCCGTCCTCCAGCCTTAAGTACCATCCATCGTTCCTTCTTGGAACACTCCGACCGGTTTCGCCATCTTGCGGCTCATCAGGGAGCTATAAACAAACAGACCAAGTCCTTAGTGCGTCACTTGCAAAAGTTAGGTTTTAAAATGGTGGGCAGAGGGGGGAAACGCCCTCCCTATGTTGTCTGCCTCTTGGTTCTGGCCCGCACCTCAGACTGTTGCTGTTGTCCAAATGAATGCACCTTGTTGCTTTAGCTTTAGGCACCATCCAGAGTTCCTGCTTGGCTACTACCGCACTCTGATATGTGTTCCCGTCCTCCAGCCTCTTAAGTACCATCCATCGTTCCTTCTTGGAACACTCCGACCGGTTTTCGCCATCTTGCGGCATCATCAAGGGAGCTATAAACAAACAGACCAAGTCCTTAGGTATGGGCGTCACTTGCAAAAGTTAGTTTTAAAATGGTGGGCAGAGGGGGGGAAACGCCCTCCCTATGTTGTCTGCCTCTTGGTTCTGGCCCGCACCTCAGACTGTTGCTAGTTGTCCAAATGAATGGCACCTTGTGGGCTTTTAAGCTTTAGGCACCTATCCAGAGTCCTGCTTTGGCTACTACAGTCCAGCCTTAAGTACCATCCATCGTTCCTTCTTGGAACACTCCGACCGGTTTCGCCATCTTGCGGCTCATCAGGGAGCTATAAACAAACAGACCAAGTCCTTAGTGCGTCACTTGCAAAAGTTAGGTTTTAAAATGGTGGGCAGAGGGGGGAAACGCCCTCCCTATGTTGTCTGCCTCTTGGTTCTGGCCCGCACCTCAGACTGTTGCTGTTGTCCAAATGAATGCACCTTGTGCTTTAGCTTTAGGCACCATCCAGAGTTCCTGCTTGGCTACTACTGAATGTGTCCCGTCCTCCAGCCTTAAGTACCATCCATCGTTCCTTCTTGGAACACTCCGACCGGTTTCGCCATCTTGCGGCTCATCAGGGAGCTATAAACAAACAGACCAAGTCCTTAGTGCGTCACTTGCAAAAGTTAGGTTTTAAAATGGTGGGCAGAGGGGGGAAACGCCCTCCCTATGTTGTCTGCCTCTTGGTTCTGGCCCGCACCTCAGACTGTTGCTGTTGTCCAAATGAATGCACCTTGTGCTTTAGCTTTAGGCACCATCCAGAGTTCCTGCTTGGCTACTACTGAATGTGTCCCGTCCTCCAGCCTTAAGTACCATCCATCGTTCCTTCTTGGAACACTCCGACCGGTTTCGCCATCTTGCGGCTCATCAGGGAGCTATAAACAAACAGACCAAGTCCTTAGTGCGTCACTTGCAAAAGTTAGGTTTTAAAATGGTGGGCAGAGGGGGGAAACGCCCTCCCTATGTTGTCTGCCTCTTGGTTCTGGCCCGCACCTCAGACTGTTGCTGTTGTCCAAATGAATGCACCTTGTGCTTTAGCTTTAGGCACCATCCAGAGTTCCTGCTTGGCTACTACTGAATGTGTCCCGTCCTCCAGCCTTAAGTACCATCCATCGTTCCTTCTTGGAACACTCCGACCGGTTTCGCCATCTTGCGGCTCATCAGGGAGCTATAAACAAACAGACCAAGTCCTTAGTGCGTCACTTGCAAAAGTTAGGTTTTAAAATGGTGGGCAGAGGGGGGAAACGCCCTCCCTATGTTGTCTGCCTCTTGGTTCTGGCCCGCACCTCAGACTGTTGCTGTTGTCCAAATGAATGCACCTTGTGCTTTAGCTTTAGGCACCATCCAGAGTTCCTGCTTGGCTACTACTGAATGTGTCCCGTCCTCCAGCCTTAAGTACCATCCATCGTTCCTTCTTGGAACACTCCGACCGGTTTCGCCATCTTGCGGCTCATCAGGGAGCTATAAACAAACAGACCAAGTCCTTAGTGCGTCACTTGCAAAAGTTAGGTTTTAAAATGGTGGGCAGAGGGGGGAAACGCCCTCCCTATGTTGTCTGCCTCTTGGTTCTGGCCCGCACCTCAGACTGTTGCTGTTGTCCAAATGAATGCACCTTGTGCTTTAGCTTTAGGCACCATCCAGAGTTCCTGCTTGGCTACTACTGAATGTGTCCCGTCCTCCAGCCTTAAGTACCATCCATCGTTCCTTCTTGGAACACTCCGACCGGTTTCGCCATCTTGCGGCTCATCAGGGAGCTATAAACAAACAGACCAAGTCCTTAGTGCGTCACTTGCAAAAGTTAGGTTTTAAAATGGTGGGCAGAGGGGGGAAACGCCCTCCCTATGTTGTCTGCCTCTTGGTTCTGGCCCGCACCTCAGACTGTTGCTGTTGTCCAAATGAATGCACCTTGTGCTTTAGCTTTAGGCACCATCCAGAGTTCCTGCTTGGCTACTACTGAATGTGTCCCGTCCTCCAGCCTTAAGTACCATCCATCGTTCCTTCTTGGAACACTCCGACCGGTTTCGCCATCTTGCGGCTCATCAGGGAGCTATAAACAAACAGACCAAGTCCTTAGTGCGTCACTTGCAAAAGTTAGGTTTTAAAATGGTGGGCAGAGGGGGGAAACGCCCTCCCTATGTTGTCTGCCTCTTGGTTCTGGCCCGCACCTCAGACTGTTGCTGTTGTCCAAATGAATGCACCTTGTGCTTTAGCTTTAGGCACCATCCAGAGTTCCTGCTTGGCTACTACTGAATGTGTCCCGTCCTCCAGCCTTAAGTACCATCCATCGTTCCTTCTTGGAACACTCCGACCGGTTTCGCCATCTTGCGGCTCATCAGGGAGCTATAAACAAACAGACCAAGTCCTTAGTGCGTCACTTGCAAAAGTTAGGTTTTAAAATGGTGGGCAGAGGGGGGAAACGCCCTCCCTATGTTGTCTGCCTCTTGGTTCTGGCCCGCACCTCAGACTGTTGCTGTTGTCCAAATGAATGCACCTTGTGCTTTAGCTTTAGGCACCATCCAGAGTTCCTGCTTGGCTACTACTGAATGTGTCCCGTCCTCCAGCCTTAAGTACCATCCATCGTTCCTTCTTGGAACACTCCGACCGGTTTCGCCATCTTGCGGCTCATCAGGGAGCTATAAACAAACAGACCAAGTCCTTAGTGCGTCACTTGCAAAAGTTAGGTTTTAAAATGGTGGGCAGAGGGGGGAAACGCCCTCCCTATGTTGTCTGCCTCTTGGTTCTGGCCCGCACCTCAGACTGTTGCTGTTGTCCAAATGAATGCACCTTGTGCTTTAGCTTTAGGCACCATCCAGAGTTCCTGCTTGGCTACTACTGAATGTGTCCCGTCCTCCAGCCTTAAGTACCATCCATCGTTCCTTCTTGGAACACTCCGACCGGTTTCGCCATCTTGCGGCTCATCAGGGAGCTATAAACAAACAGACCAAGTCCTTAGTGCGTCACTTGCAAAAGTTAGGTTTTAAAATGGTGGGCAGAGGGGGGAAACGCCCTCCCTATGTTGTCTGCCTCTTGGTTCTGGCCCGCACCTCAGACTGTTGCTGTTGTCCAAATGAATGCACCTTGTGCTTTAGCTTTAGGCACCATCCAGAGTTCCTGCTTGGCTACTACTGAATGTGTCCCGTCCTCCAGCCTTAAGTACCATCCATCGTTCCTTCTTGGAACACTCCGACCGGTTTCGCCATCTTGCGGCTCATCAGGGAGCTATAAACAAACAGACCAAGTCCTTAGTGCGTCACTTGCAAAAGTTAGGTTTTAAAATGGTGGGCAGAGGGGGGAAACGCCCTCCCTATGTTGTCTGCCTCTTGGTTCTGGCCCGCACCTCAGACTGTTGCTGTTGTCCAAATGAATGCACCTTGTGCTTTAGCTTTAGGCACCATCCAGAGTTCCTGCTTGGCTACTACTGAATGTGTCCCGTCCTCCAGCCTTAAGTACCATCCATCGTTCCTTCTTGGAACACTCCGACCGGTTTCGCCATCTTGCGGCTCATCAGGGAGCTATAAACAAACAGACCAAGTCCTTAGTGCGTCACTTGCAAAAGTTAGGTTTTAAAATGGTGGGCAGAGGGGGGAAACGCCCTCCCTATGTTGTCTGCCTCTTGGTTCTGGCCCGCACCTCAGACTGTTGCTGTTGTCCAAATGAATGCACCTTGTGCTTTAGCTTTAGGCACCATCCAGAGTTCCTGCTTGGCTACTACTGAATGTGTCCCGTCCTCCAGCCTTAAGTACCATCCATCGTTCCTTCTTGGAACACTCCGACCGGTTTCGCCATCTTGCGGCTCATCAGGGAGCTATAAACAAACAGACCAAGTCCTTAGTGCGTCACTTGCAAAAGTTAGGTTTTAAAATGGTGGGCAGAGGGGGGAAACGCCCTCCCTATGTTGTCTGCCTCTTGGTTCTGGCCCGCACCTCAGACTGTTGCTGTTGTCCAAATGAATGCACCTTGTGCTTTAGCTTTAGGCACCATCCAGAGTTCCTGCTTGGCTACTACTGAATGTGTCCCGTCCTCCAGCCTTAAGTACCATCCATCGTTCCTTCTTGGAACACTCCGACCGGTTTCGCCATCTTGCGGCTCATCAGGGAGCTATAAACAAACAGACCAAGTCCTTAGTGCGTCACTTGCAAAAGTTAGGTTTTAAAATGGTGGGCAGAGGGGGGAAACGCCCTCCCTATGTTGTCTGCCTCTTGGTTCTGGCCCGCACCTCAGACTGTTGCTGTTGTCCAAATGAATGCACCTTGTGCTTTAGCTTTAGGCACCATCCAGAGTTCCTGCTTGGCTACTACTGAATGTGTCCCGTCCTCCAGCCTTAAGTACCATCCATCGTTCCTTCTTGGAACACTCCGACCGGTTTCGCCATCTTGCGGCTCATCAGGGAGCTATAAACAAACAGACCAAGTCCTTAGTGCGTCACTTGCAAAAGTTAGGTTTTAAAATGGTGGGCAGAGGGGGGAAACGCCCTCCCTATGTTGTCTGCCTCTTGGTTCTGGCCCGCACCTCAGACTGTTGCTGTTGTCCAAATGAATGCACCTTGTGCTTTAGCTTTAGGCACCATCCAGAGTTCCTGCTTGGCTACTACTGAATGTGTCCCGTCCTCCAGCCTTAAGTACCATCCATCGTTCCTTCTTGGAACACTCCGACCGGTTTCGCCATCTTGCGGCTCATCAGGGAGCTATAAACAAACAGACCAAGTCCTTAGTGCGTCACTTGCAAAAGTTAGGTTTTAAAATGGTGGGCAGAGGGGGGAAACGCCCTCCCTATGTTGTCTGCCTCTTGGTTCTGGCCCGCACCTCAGACTGTTGCTGTTGTCCAAATGAATGCACCTTGTGCTTTAGCTTTAGGCACCATCCAGAGTTCCTGCTTGGCTACTACTGAATGTGTCCCGTCCTCCAGCCTTAAGTACCATCCATCGTTCCTTCTTGGAACACTCCGACCGGTTTCGCCATCTTGCGGCTCATCAGGGAGCTATAAACAAACAGACCAAGTCCTTAGTGCGTCACTTGCAAAAGTTAGGTTTTAAAATGGTGGGCAGAGGGGGGAAACGCCCTCCCTATGTTGTCTGCCTCTTGGTTCTGGCCCGCACCTCAGACTGTTGCTGTTGTCCAAATGAATGCACCTTGTGCTTTAGCTTTAGGCACCATCCAGAGTTCCTGCTTGGCTACTACTGAATGTGTCCCGTCCTCCAGCCTTAAGTACCATCCATCGTTCCTTCTTGGAACACTCCGACCGGTTTCGCCATCTTGCGGCTCATCAGGGAGCTATAAACAAACAGACCAAGTCCTTAGTGCGTCACTTGCAAAAGTTAGGTTTTAAAATGGTGGGCAGAGGGGGGAAACGCCCTCCCTATGTTGTCTGCCTCTTGGTTCTGGCCCGCACCTCAGACTGTTGCTGTTGTCCAAATGAATGCACCTTGTGCTTTAGCTTTAGGCACCATCCAGAGTTCCTGCTTGGCTACTACTGAATGTGTCCCGTCCTCCAGCCTTAAGTACCATCCATCGTTCCTTCTTGGAACACTCCGACCGGTTTCGCCATCTTGCGGCTCATCAGGGAGCTATAAACAAACAGACCAAGTCCTTAGTGCGTCACTTGCAAAAGTTAGGTTTTAAAATGGTGGGCAGAGGGGGGAAACGCCCTCCCTATGTTGTCTGCCTCTTGGTTCTGGCCCGCACCTCAGACTGTTGCTGTTGTCCAAATGAATGCACCTTGTGCTTTAGCTTTAGGCACCATCCAGAGTTCCTGCTTGGCTACTACTGAATGTGTCCCGTCCTCCAGCCTTAAGTACCATCCATCGTTCCTTCTTGGAACACTCCGACCGGTTTCGCCATCTTGCGGCTCATCAGGGAGCTATAAACAAACAGACCAAGTCCTTAGTGCGTCACTTGCAAAAGTTAGGTTTTAAAATGGTGGGCAGAGGGGGGAAACGCCCTCCCTATGTTGTCTGCCTCTTGGTTCTGGCCCGCACCTCAGACTGTTGCTGTTGTCCAAATGAATGCACCTTGTGCTTTAGCTTTAGGCACCATCCAGAGTTCCTGCTTGGCTACTACTGAATGTGTCCCGTCCTCCAGCCTTAAGTACCATCCATCGTTCCTTCTTGGAACACTCCGACCGGTTTCGCCATCTTGCGGCTCATCAGGGAGCTATAAACAAACAGACCAAGTCCTTAGTGCGTCACTTGCAAAAGTTAGGTTTTAAAATGGTGGGCAGAGGGGGGAAACGCCCTCCCTATGTTGTCTGCCTCTTGGTTCTGGCCCGCACCTCAGACTGTTGCTGTTGTCCAAATGAATGCACCTTGTGCTTTAGCTTTAGGCACCATCCAGAGTTCCTGCTTGGCTACTACTGAATGTGTCCCGTCCTCCAGCCTTAAGTACCATCCATCGTTCCTTCTTGGAACACTCCGACCGGTTTCGCCATCTTGCGGCTCATCAGGGAGCTATAAACAAACAGACCAAGTCCTTAGTGCGTCACTTGCAAAAGTTAGGTTTTAAAATGGTGGGCAGAGGGGGGAAACGCCCTCCCTATGTTGTCTGCCTCTTGGTTCTGGCCCGCACCTCAGACTGTTGCTGTTGTCCAAATGAATGCACCTTGTGCTTTAGCTTTAGGCACCATCCAGAGTTCCTGCTTGGCTACTACTGAATGTGTCCCGTCCTCCAGCCTTAAGTACCATCCATCGTTCCTTCTTGGAACACTCCGACCGGTTTCGCTGCATTAGGGTTAGGGTTAGGGTTAGGGTTAGGGTTAGGGTTAGGGTTACGCTGCATTAGGGTTAGGGTTAGGGTTAGGGTTACGCTGCATTAGGGTTAGGGTTAGGGTTAGGGTTAGGGTTACGCTGCATTAGGGTTAGGGTTAGGGTTAGGGTTAGGGTTAGGGTTAGGGTTACGCTGCGTTAGGGTTAGGGTTAGGGTTAGGGTTAGGGTTAGGGTTAGGGTTACGCTGCATTAGGGTTAGGGTTAGGGTTAGGGTTAGGGTTACGCTGCATTAGGGTTAGGGTTAGGGTTAGGGTTAGGGTTAGGGTTACGCTGCATTAGGGTTAGGGTTAGGGTTAGGGTTACGCTGCATTAGGGTTAGGGTTAGGGTTAGGGTTAGGGTTAGGGTTAGGTTTTAAAATGGTGGGCAGAGGGGGGAAACGCCCTCCCTATGTTGTCTGCCTCTTGGTTCTGGCCCGCACCTCAGACTGTTGCTGTTGTCCAAATGAATGCACCTTGTGCTTTAGCTTTAGGCACCATCCAGAGTTCCTGCTTGGCTACTACTGAATGTGTCCCGTCCTCCAGCCTTAAGTACCATCCATCGTTCCTTCTTGGAACACTCCGACCGGTTTCGCCATCTTGCGGCTCATCAGGGAGCTACAAACAAACAGACCAAGTCCTTAGTGCGTCACTTGCAAAAGTTAGGTTTTAAAATGGTGGGCAGAGGGGGGAAACGCCCTCCCTATGTTGTCTGCCTCTTGGTTCTGGCCCGCACCTCAGACTGTTGCTGTTGTCCAAATGAATGCACCTTGTGCTTTAGCTTTAGGCACCATCCAGAGTTCCTGCTTGGCTACTACTGAATGTGTCCCGTCCTCCAGCCTTAAGTACCATCCATCGTTCCTTCTTGGAACACTCCGACCGGTTTCGCCATCTTGCGGCTCATCAGGGAGCTACAAACAAACAGACCAAGTCCTTAGTGCGTCACTTGCAAAAGTTAGGTTTTAAAATGGTGGGCAGAGGGGGGAAACGCCCTCCCTATGTTGTCTGCCTCTTGGTTCTGGCCCGCACCTCAGACTGTTGCTGTTGTCCAAATGAATGCACCTTGTGCTTTAGCTTTAGGCACCATCCAGAGTTCCTGCTTGGCTACTACTGAATGTGTCCCGTCCTCCAGCCTTAAGTACCATCCATCGTTCCTTCTTGGAACACTCCGACCGGTTTCGCCATCTTGCGGCTCATCAGGGAGCTACAAACAAACAGACCAAGTCCTTAGTGCGTCACTTGCAAAAGTTAGGTTTTAAAATGGTGGGCAGAGGGGGGAAACGCCCTCCCTATGTTGTCTGCCTCTTGGTTCTGGCCCGCACCTCAGACTGTTGCTGTTGTCCAAATGAATGCACCTTGTGCTTTAGCTTTAGGCACCATCCAGAGTTCCTGCTTGGCTACTACTGAATGTGTCCCGTCCTCCAGCCTTAAGTACCATCCATCGTTCCTTCTTGGAACACTCCGACCGGTTTCGCCATCTTGCGGCTCATCAGGGAGCTACAAACAAACAGACCAAGTCCTTAGTGCGTCACTTGCAAAAGTTAGGTTTTAAAATGGTGGGCAGAGGGGGGAAACGCCCTCCCTATGTTGTCTGCCTCTTGGTTCTGGCCCGCACCTCAGACTGTTGCTGTTGTCCAAATGAATGCACCTTGTGCTTTAGCTTTAGGCACCATCCAGAGTTCCTGCTTGGCTACTACTGAATGTGTCCCGTCCTCCAGCCTTAAGTACCATCCATCGTTCCTTCTTGGAACACTCCGACCGGTTTCGCCATCTTGCGGCTCATCAGGGAGCTACAAACAAACAGACCAAGTCCTTAGTGCGTCACTTGCAAAAGTTAGGTTTTAAAATGGTGGGCAGAGGGGGGAAACGCCCTCCCTATGTTGTCTGCCTCTTGGTTCTGGCCCGCACCTCAGACTGTTGCTGTTGTCCAAATGAATGCACCTTGTGCTTTAGCTTTAGGCACCATCCAGAGTTCCTGCTTGGCTACTACTGAATGTGTCCCGTCCTCCAGCCTTAAGTACCATCCATCGTTCCTTCTTGGAACACTCCGACCGGTTTCGCCATCTTGCGGCTCATCAGGGAGCTACAAACAAACAGACCAAGTCCTTAGTGCGTCACTTGCAAAAGTTAGGTTTTAAAATGGTGGGCAGAGGGGGGAAACGCCCTCCCTATGTTGTCTGCCTCTTGGTTCTGGCCCGCACCTCAGACTGTTGCTGTTGTCCAAATGAATGCACCTTGTGCTTTAGCTTTAGGCACCATCCAGAGTTCCTGCTTGGCTACTACTGAATGTGTCCCGTCCTCCAGCCTTAAGTACCATCCATCGTTCCTTCTTGGAACACTCCGACCGGTTTCGCCATCTTGCGGCTCATCAGGGAGCTACAAACAAACAGACCAAGTCCTTAGTGCGTCACTTGCAAAAGTTAGGTTTTAAAATGGTGGGCAGAGGGGGGAAACGCCCTCCCTATGTTGTCTGCCTCTTGGTTCTGGCCCGCACCTCAGACTGTTGCTGTTGTCCAAATGAATGCACCTTGTGCTTTAGCTTTAGGCACCATCCAGAGTTCCTGCTTGGCTACTACTGAATGTGTCCCGTCCTCCAGCCTTAAGTACCATCCATCGTTCCTTCTTGGAACACTCCGACCGGTTTCGCCATCTTGCGGCTCATCAGGGAGCTACAAACAAACAGACCAAGTCCTTAGTGCGTCACTTGCAAAAGTTAGGTTTTAAAATGGTGGGCAGAGGGGGGAAACGCCCTCCCTATGTTGTCTGCCTCTTGGTTCTGGCCCGCACCTCAGACTGTTGCTGTTGTCCAAATGAATGCACCTTGTGCTTTAGCTTTAGGCACCATCCAGAGTTCCTGCTTGGCTACTACTGAATGTGTCCCGTCCTCCAGCCTTAAGTACCATCCATCGTTCCTTCTTGGAACACTCCGACCGGTTTCGCCATCTTGCGGCTCATCAGGGAGCTACAAACAAACAGACCAAGTCCTTAGTGCGTCACTTGCAAAAGTTAGGTTTTAAAATGGTGGGCAGAGGGGGGAAACGCCCTCCCTATGTTGTCTGCCTCTTGGTTCTGGCCCGCACCTCAGACTGTTGCTGTTGTCCAAATGAATGCACCTTGTGCTTTAGCTTTAGGCACCATCCAGAGTTCCTGCTTGGCTACTACTGAATGTGTCCCGTCCTCCAGCCTTAAGTACCATCCATCGTTCCTTCTTGGAACACTCCGACCGGTTTCGCCATCTTGCGGCTCATCAGGGAGCTACAAACAAACAGACCAAGTCCTTAGTGCGTCACTTGCAAAAGTTAGGTTTTAAAATGGTGGGCAGAGGGGGGAAACGCCCTCCCTATGTTGTCTGCCTCTTGGTTCTGGCCCGCACCTCAGACTGTTGCTGTTGTCCAAATGAATGCACCTTGTGCTTTAGCTTTAGGCACCATCCAGAGTTCCTGCTTGGCTACTACTGAATGTGTCCCGTCCTCCAGCCTTAAGTACCATCCATCGTTCCTTCTTGGAACACTCCGACCGGTTTCGCCATCTTGCGGCTCATCAGGGAGCTACAAACAAACAGACCAAGTCCTTAGTGCGTCACTTGCAAAAGTTAGGTTTTAAAATGGTGGGCAGAGGGGGGAAACGCCCTCCCTATGTTGTCTGCCTCTTGGTTCTGGCCCGCACCTCAGACTGTTGCTGTTGTCCAAATGAATGCACCTTGTGCTTTAGCTTTAGGCACCATCCAGAGTTCCTGCTTGGCTACTACTGAATGTGTCCCGTCCTCCAGCCTTAAGTACCATCCATCGTTCCTTCTTGGAACACTCCGACCGGTTTCGCCATCTTGCGGCTCATCAGGGAGCTACAAACAAACAGACCAAGTCCTTAGTGCGTCACTTGCAAAAGTTAGGTTTTAAAATGGTGGGCAGAGGGGGGAAACGCCCTCCCTATGTTGTCTGCCTCTTGGTTCTGGCCCGCACCTCAGACTGTTGCTGTTGTCCAAATGAATGCACCTTGTGCTTTAGCTTTAGGCACCATCCAGAGTTCCTGCTTGGCTACTACTGAATGTGTCCCGTCCTCCAGCCTTAAGTACCATCCATCGTTCCTTCTTGGAACACTCCGACCGGTTTCGCCATCTTGCGGCTCATCAGGGAGCTACAAACAAACAGACCAAGTCCTTAGTGCGTCACTTGCAAAAGTTAGGTTTTAAAATGGTGGGCAGAGGGGGGAAACGCCCTCCCTATGTTGTCTGCCTCTTGGTTCTGGCCCGCACCTCAGACTGTTGCTGTTGTCCAAATGAATGCACCTTGTGCTTTAGCTTTAGGCACCATCCAGAGTTCCTGCTTGGCTACTACTGAATGTGTCCCGTCCTCCAGCCTTAAGTACCATCCATCGTTCCTTCTTGGAACACTCCGACCGGTTTCGCCATCTTGCGGCTCATCAGGGAGCTACAAACAAACAGACCAAGTCCTTAGTGCGTCACTTGCAAAAGTTAGGTTTTAAAATGGTGGGCAGAGGGGGGAAACGCCCTCCCTATGTTGTCTGCCTCTTGGTTCTGGCCCGCACCTCAGACTGTTGCTGTTGTCCAAATGAATGCACCTTGTGCTTTAGCTTTAGGCACCATCCAGAGTTCCTGCTTGGCTACTACTGAATGTGTCCCGTCCTCCAGCCTTAAGTACCATCCATCGTTCCTTCTTGGAACACTCCGACCGGTTTCGCCATCTTGCGGCTCATCAGGGAGCTACAAACAAACAGACCAAGTCCTTAGTGCGTCACTTGCAAAAGTTAGGTTTTAAAATGGTGGGCAGAGGGGGGAAACGCCCTCCCTATGTTGTCTGCCTCTTGGTTCTGGCCCGCACCTCAGACTGTTGCTGTTGTCCAAATGAATGCACCTTGTGCTTTAGCTTTAGGCACCATCCAGAGTTCCTGCTTGGCTACTACTGAATGTGTCCCGTCCTCCAGCCTTAAGTACCATCCATCGTTCCTTCTTGGAACACTCCGACCGGTTTCGCCATCTTGCGGCTCATCAGGGAGCTACAAACAAACAGACCAAGTCCTTAGTGCGTCACTTGCAAAAGTTAGGTTTTAAAATGGTGGGCAGAGGGGGGAAACGCCCTCCCTATGTTGTCTGCCTCTTGGTTCTGGCCCGCACCTCAGACTGTTGCTGTTGTCCAAATGAATGCACCTTGTGCTTTAGCTTTAGGCACCATCCAGAGTTCCTGCTTGGCTACTACTGAATGTGTCCCGTCCTCCAGCCTTAAGTACCATCCATCGTTCCTTCTTGGAACACTCCGACCGGTTTCGCCATCTTGCGGCTCATCAGGGAGCTACAAACAAACAGACCAAGTCCTTAGTGCGTCACTTGCAAAAGTTAGGTTTTAAAATGGTGGGCAGAGGGGGGAAACGCCCTCCCTATGTTGTCTGCCTCTTGGTTCTGGCCCGCACCTCAGACTGTTGCTGTTGTCCAAATGAATGCACCTTGTGCTTTAGCTTTAGGCACCATCCAGAGTTCCTGCTTGGCTACTACTGAATGTGTCCCGTCCTCCAGCCTTAAGTACCATCCATCGTTCCTTCTTGGAACACTCCGACCGGTTTCGCCATCTTGCGGCTCATCAGGGAGCTACAAACAAACAGACCAAGTCCTTAGTGCGTCACTTGCAAAAGTTAGGTTTTAAAATGGTGGGCAGAGGGGGGAAACGCCCTCCCTATGTTGTCTGCCTCTTGGTTCTGGCCCGCACCTCAGACTGTTGCTGTTGTCCAAATGAATGCACCTTGTGCTTTAGCTTTAGGCACCATCCAGAGTTCCTGCTTGGCTACTACTGAATGTGTCCCGTCCTCCAGCCTTAAGTACCATCCATCGTTCCTTCTTGGAACACTCCGACCGGTTTCGCCATCTTGCGGCTCATCAGGGAGCTACAAACAAACAGACCAAGTCCTTAGTGCGTCACTTGCAAAAGTTAGGTTTTAAAATGGTGGGCAGAGGGGGGAAACGCCCTCCCTATGTTGTCTGCCTCTTGGTTCTGGCCCGCACCTCAGACTGTTGCTGTTGTCCAAATGAATGCACCTTGTGCTTTAGCTTTAGGCACCATCCAGAGTTCCTGCTTGGCTACTACTGAATGTGTCCCGTCCTCCAGCCTTAAGTACCATCCATCGTTCCTTCTTGGAACACTCCGACCGGTTTCGCCATCTTGCGGCTCATCAGGGAGCTACAAACAAACAGACCAAGTCCTTAGTGCGTCACTTGCAAAAGTTAGGTTTTAAAATGGTGGGCAGAGGGGGGAAACGCCCTCCCTATGTTGTCTGCCTCTTGGTTCTGGCCCGCACCTCAGACTGTTGCTGTTGTCCAAATGAATGCACCTTGTGCTTTAGCTTTAGGCACCATCCAGAGTTCCTGCTTGGCTACTACTGAATGTGTCCCGTCCTCCAGCCTTAAGTACCATCCATCGTTCCTTCTTGGAACACTCCGACCGGTTTCGCCATCTTGCGGCTCATCAGGGAGCTACAAACAAACAGACCAAGTCCTTAGTGCGTCACTTGCAAAAGTTAGGTTTTAAAATGGTGGGCAGAGGGGGGAAACGCCCTCCCTATGTTGTCTGCCTCTTGGTTCTGGCCCGCACCTCAGACTGTTGCTGTTGTCCAAATGAATGCACCTTGTGCTTTAGCTTTAGGCACCATCCAGAGTTCCTGCTTGGCTACTACTGAATGTGTCCCGTCCTCCAGCCTTAAGTACCATCCATCGTTCCTTCTTGGAACACTCCGACCGGTTTCGCCATCTTGCGGCTCATCAGGGAGCTATAAACAAACAGACCAAGTCCTTAGTGCGTCACTTGCAAAAGTTAGGTTTTAAAATGGTGGGCAGAGGGGGGAAACGCCCTCCCTATGTTGTCTGCCTCTTGGTTCTGGCCCGCACCTCAGACTGTTGCTGTTGTCCAAATGAATGCACCTTGTGCTTTAGCTTTAGGCACCATCCAGAGTTCCTGCTTGGCTACTACTGAATGTGTCCCGTCCTCCAGCCTTAAGTACCATCCATCGTTCCTTCTTGGAACACTCCGACCGGTTTCGCCATCTTGCGGCTCATCAGGGAGCTATAAACAAACAGACCAAGTCCTTAGTGCGTCACTTGCAAAAGTTAGGTTTTAAAATGGTGGGCAGAGGGGGGAAACGCCCTCCCTATGTTGTCTGCCTCTTGGTTCTGGCCCGCACCTCAGACTGTTGCTGTTGTCCAAATGAATGCACCTTGTGCTTTAGCTTTAGGCACCATCCAGAGTTCCTGCTTGGCTACTACTGAATGTGTCCCGTCCTCCAGCCTTAAGTACCATCCATCGTTCCTTCTTGGAACACTCCGACCGGTTTCGCCATCTTGCGGCTCATCAGGGAGCTATAAACAAACAGACCAAGTCCTTAGTGCGTCACTTGCAAAAGTTAGGTTTTAAAATGGTGGGCAGAGGGGGGAAACGCCCTCCCTATGTTGTCTGCCTCTTGGTTCTGGCCCGCACCTCAGACTGTTGCTGTTGTCCAAATGAATGCACCTTGTGCTTTAGCTTTAGGCACCATCCAGAGTTCCTGCTTGGCTACTACTGAATGTGTCCCGTCCTCCAGCCTTAAGTACCATCCATCGTTCCTTCTTGGAACACTCCGACCGGTTTCGCCATCTTGCGGCTCATCAGGGAGCTATAAACAAACAGACCAAGTCCTTAGTGCGTCACTTGCAAAAGTTAGGTTTTAAAATGGTGGGCAGAGGGGGGAAACGCCCTCCCTATGTTGTCTGCCTCTTGGTTCTGGCCCGCACCTCAGACTGTTGCTGTTGTCCAAATGAATGCACCTTGTGCTTTAGCTTTAGGCACCATCCAGAGTTCCTGCTTGGCTACTACTGAATGTGTCCCGTCCTCCAGCCTTAAGTACCATCCATCGTTCCTTCTTGGAACACTCCGACCGGTTTCGCCATCTTGCGGCTCATCAGGGAGCTATAAACAAACAGACCAAGTCCTTAGTGCGTCACTTGCAAAAGTTAGGTTTTAAAATGGTGGGCAGAGGGGGGAAACGCCCTCCCTATGTTGTCTGCCTCTTGGTTCTGGCCCGCACCTCAGACTGTTGCTGTTGTCCAAATGAATGCACCTTGTGCTTTAGCTTTAGGCACCATCCAGAGTTCCTGCTTGGCTACTACTGAATGTGTCCCGTCCTCCAGCCTTAAGTACCATCCATCGTTCCTTCTTGGAACACTCCGACCGGTTTCGCCATCTTGCGGCTCATCAGGGAGCTATAAACAAACAGACCAAGTCCTTAGTGCGTCACTTGCAAAAGTTAGGTTTTAAAATGGTGGGCAGAGGGGGGAAACGCCCTCCCTATGTTGTCTGCCTCTTGGTTCTGGCCCGCACCTCAGACTGTTGCTGTTGTCCAAATGAATGCACCTTGTGCTTTAGCTTTAGGCACCATCCAGAGTTCCTGCTTGGCTACTACTGAATGTGTCCCGTCCTCCAGCCTTAAGTACCATCCATCGTTCCTTCTTGGAACACTCCGACCGGTTTCGCTGCATTAGGGTTAGGGTTAGGGTTAGGGTTAGGGTTAGGGTTAGGGTTAGGGTTAGGGTTACGCTGCATTAGGGTTAGGGTTAGGGTTAGGGTTACGCTGCATTAGGGTTAGGGTTAGGGTTAGGGTTAGGGTTAGGGTTAGGGTTAGGGTTAGGGTTAGGGTTACGCTGCATTAGGGTTAGGGTTAGGGTTAGGGTTAGGGTTACGCTGCATTAGGGTTAGGGTTAGGGTTAGGGTTAGGGTTAGGGTTAGGGTTAGGGTTAGGGTTACGCTGCATTAGGGTTAGGGTTAGGGTTAGGGTTAGGGTTAGGGTTAGGGTTAGGGTTAGGGTTACGCTGCATTAGGGTTAGGGTTAGGGTTAGGGTTACGCTGCATTAGGGTTAGGGTTAGGGTTAGGGTTAGGGTTAGGGTTAGGGTTAGGGTTACGCTGCATTAGGGTTAGGGTTAGGGTTAGGGTTAGGGTTAG
>NW_027139858.1:60000-82500 GCF_035084215.1 Heptranchias perlo
GAGTGGGGTGCATTTGGAGAGTTGTGATTAGATTCAGGGCTGGGGGGTTGGAGTTATGGGTTAGGGTTGCATTAGGGGTAGGGTTAAGTGAGGGTCAGGGTTTAGGAGTAGGGTGGGGTGTGTTAGGCTTAGATTTTAGGGGTGGGGTGGGAGATTAGGTTTGCTGTATTAGAGTTACGGTTAGGCTTTAGGGGTAGAGTGGGGTGCATTTGGAGAGTTGTGATTAGATTCAGGGCTGGGGGGTTGGAGTTATGGGTTAGGGTTGCATTAGGGGTAGGGTTAAGTGAGGGTCAGGGTTTAGGAGTAGGGTGGGGTGTGTTAGGCTTAGATTTTAGGGGTGGGGTGGGAGATTAGGTTTGCTGTATTAGAGTTACGGTTAGGCTTTAGGGGTAGAGTGGGGTGCATTTGGAGAGTTGTGATTAGATTCAGGGCTGGGGGGTTGGAGTTATGGGTTAGGGTTGCATTAGGGGTAGGGTTAAGTGAGGGTCAGGGTTTAGGAGTAGGGTGGGGTGTGTTAGGCTTAGATTTTAGGGGTGGGGTGGGAGATTAGGTTTGCTGTATTAGAGTTACGGTTAGGCTTTAGGGGTAGAGTGGGGTGCATTTGGAGTTAGGATTTGGGATATGGATGTGGTCTGTTTGTAGTTAGGGTTGGGGCTTTGGTCTGTTTGTTGTGGGCAGTGTGGGGTTTAGTGGTTTTGGTTAGCTTAAACAGTAGGGGTTAGCTCTGTTTATTGTGATTAGGGTAGGGTGTGGTGTGGTTGCGGTTTGGGAGGTTTATCAAGTTGGGGTTGGGATTTGTGGTAATTAAGGTCGGGGCAGTTTTGTTTTTTGATGTTGGATTTCCCCCATTTTAGATCTGATTTAAGCCCTTTGGTAACTGAGTTTGTAGGGTTGTTATCCAGTGTTTTTCCCTCCTCTTCCTTTGTGAGGTTGTCCAGTTCATGTTGGTCTCCAACCCCATAAATTCCAGGGATTCAAGACCATGCTCCATGAAGTGTCGGGAGGTAGGTTTGTATACATCCTTTGTTCTAATAGCACTGAGGTGCCCTGTGAGCCTCATCCTTAGACTATTCCCTGTTTCTCCTACATACAAGATGTGGCATTGTTTGCATCGAATTGCATAAACAGCATTGTGCTGTTCACATGTAATTCTTTGTTTAATTAGGGCTGCTTTTCCTGTGTGTCTATTTTGTATCATTTTGCGGATTATTAGGTATTTACACGTCCCACATTTTGGGTTTGTGCAGTTCTGGGTTGTCTGTTTTCTTATCCTGCTCCGAACCAGCATGTCGCGAAGGTTCCGAGTTCTTTTGTATGCCGACGTTATGTGGTATCGACTAAGTGTGTCAACATCCTCTTTTAGTTTCCCAAATTGGGTTTTAATCACTCCGTGTATTAGTTTGGTCATTGTATCGTATGTCGTTATCAGTGGTAGTCTTGCTACTTCTCTGTTTGGCCGTGGGCTATTCAGTCCCCTCAGGAAATCAGACTTAAGGTGCCTGAGGAACCTTTTTGTGTAACCTCTCTGTCTCAGTGCAGTAAATAGGGTTGTGGTGGCTTCCCTAAAGTCCTCTCCGTTTGTGCATATGCGGTGAAAACGTGTCAGTTGTGACTTCACCAGCCCCCGAAAGGTATGTTTTGGATGGTGGCTGTTTATGTGCAGGAGTGTGTGTGTGTCTGTTTCTTTAAAGAATACCTTTGTTGCTAGCTTGTGGCTGTTATTCTCCTGTTGTAATTTAAATACTGTGGTGTCCAGGAAATCCACACTTTCTCTATGTGTTGTAACTTTAAGTTTAATAGATTGGTGGTGACTGTTGAGAATACCTACAAATTCTTGCAATTCTGTTTCTGTGTGAGTCCAGACTCCCCATATGTCATCCAGGTATCTGTAATAACACATCGGGAGCTTGGAACACTTTTCAAAGACTGTGTTTTCCCAGTCTGCCATGTATATGTTTGCGTAGGCCGGGGCAAATTTCTTGCCCATAGCCGTGCCCTTAATCTGTAGGTAGAATTGCTCCTGGAATTCAAAGTCATTTTTTGTTAGTCCTAGGTGTAATAGCTGGATTATGGCTGCATCTGGTCTGTGGGGTTGGGGGAACTTTCTAAGGATATTTTCCACTGCCTGTATGCCTCTGTCTGTTTCTATGTTTGTGTATAGGCTTTCAATGTCCATGGTAAAGAGTATTGCATTCGGGGGTACGGTCAGTGAGTTCACTATTTCTATGAAGTGGTAAGTGTCTTTAATGTAGCTAGGGTGCTTCTGTGATAAGGGGTTTAGGAATGAGTCAATGTATTCTGCTATCCTGTAGGATTCACTACCACAGTCTGACACAATGGGTCTTCCTGGTGGTATTTCTCCTGGTACAGTCCATGTGTCAGGGTGCTTGTGTATTTTGGGTAGTATGTAGAATTTTCTGGGTTGTGGTTGTTCCCCCCTTAGGTATTCCACTTGTTTCTGATTCAAGTGTTTAGATTTCTTTAGTTCTGTTAAAATGTTTCCAATCTCTTTTCGTGTGTCCTGGTAAATTGGTCCTGCTAATTTCGTGTAGTGGGCTGTATTATTAAGCTGTCTGTGAGCTTCAAGTAGATACTGTTGCCTATCCATGATCACTATACTACTGCCCTTATCTGCTGGTTTTATGATTATATCTAGATTGTTTCTAAGTTCTATGATTGCCCGTCTCTCTCTTCCAGTGAGGTTTTGCTTGTCTGTCTGTTTAGGGATTTTTTCAATTTGTGATTGAGTCTGTTTAATAAAGTTTAGGATTTCTGGCTCTATTTTATTATTTGGTGGGGTCCATTCTGATGGTGGTGTAAAAGGTTGCTTGTCTGTTTCTGAATCGCTAAAGTAATCGGTCAGTTTTACTCTCCTGTAAAACCTTTTCAGATCTTCCTGAATTTGTACTTTACAATGTTTTGGGGTTGGAACAAATGTAAGGCCCTTGTTTAAAACCCTCTCCTGTACCTCTGTGGGGTTAAAGAGTTGGGAAATATTAATAACAGTTTTTCCCAGGTGTAATCTACCCTTCTCTTGGGTTAATGTCCTTTTTAGTTTAAAGACTTCATCCACTGGTTTATTATGTTATGGGCAGTGCTATCTGTCCAATGGATGTGGTCAGCCCCCACTTTAAAGGATCTAGCATTAATTGCTGGTATGTAATTCTGTTTTTTTATATGCTGGTTAATTCCTCTGATTGTATCCCTCTCTGTTTCTGGAAGTAAGTTACTGAAGTTAATTTCCGGCACCCAGATCTGAGCATTTGGGAATGTGCTCTTAGCCAATTTAAGTAATGACTGCAGTTGCTTGGTTGCAGTCAGTGGTCTCTGCGTTCGATTATTAATGCCAACTGAGAGCACCACCTTTTTGGTCTCCGGACAGGGTTCCAATTTGTCCAGAATTGCTGTGACATGAATGAATTTAGCTCCTGGAAAGCTATCAATTTGGGTGGTGGGATTTGGGCATCTTTTTATCTTGGAGAGGTTGGAATCTCCTATTATTAAAATTGATTTTCTGGGTTCCAATTTCCAGGTAATGTTTTTTCGGCTGGTGTTGGGGTGCCTCGTCACTCTCTGTGCATCTTCCCCTTCAGAGTCAGGTTCTGCCCCTGTTGGTGTGTTTTCTGTTTCTATGTCTGCTACCCCTGCCTCCCCTATTGTGTTCCCTACCTCGGCTTCAGCTATTTCTGCCTCTCCTACTGTGTTGTCTGTCTGGGCTCTCATTGTTCCTGTCCTCATTTCTGTGTCTATTGGGTTTACCTGTCCGGTCTGGTCGCTCCTTTGTTTCTGTGGAAAGGGTTGTTTTGTGACACTGATCTCGGGCTCTAGAACTGCTGTATTTCTTGGGATGGTTGGTTTGGTACAGTCTTTCTTTTGTCTCTGTGGGAGCGGTTGGTACATGACCCTGGTTTTGGGGTACAGGAATGTTGTGCATGGATTTGTCCCTGGTGTAGGAGGGGTTCTCCCTTCTGTTTGTTTTGGGTCTGAGGAATCCCTAGTGATTTGGTTTAATACGGTCTGATGTTGGTTCCCCATGTAGTGCTGGGGTCTACGTGGCTCAGGCTCTTGAGAGCCAAGTGTGATGTCCAGGTCCCTAATGATGGCCACATTGGAAATCCTGGTCCTTGGCCTGTGGGGTGGGGTAGGGCTAGTCGCCGCCCTGGATGGCGGGGAAGGGGGGGTCACTGCCCTGGACCGCAAGGAAGGGGGGGTTTCAGTGGTCTGCTGGTGGTGTGATGAAGTCGGGGTCGCTGGCCCACGGGGTGGGGGGGTCTGTCGGTGGCGTGACGAAGTCATGGCAGCTGGCTCAAAGGGTGGGGGTGTGTGTTGGTGGTGTGACGAAGTCGTGGCCACTGGTGCAAGGGGTGGGGGGGTCCATCGGTGGCATGACGAAGTCATGGCAGCTGGCTCCAAGGGTGGGGGGGTGTGTTGGTGGTGTGACGAAGTCGTGGCAACTGGTGCAAGGGGTGGGGGGGTCTGCCGGTGGCGTGCTGAAGTCATGGCAGCTGGCTCAAAGGGTGGGGGGGTGTGTCGGTGGCTTGACGAGGTTGTGGCAGTTGGCTCACGGGGTGGGGGTGTCCGTCGGTGGCGTGACAAAGTCGTGGCAGCTGGCCCACGGGGTGGGGGGGGGTTTTCAGTCCGTCTGCGGCATGAGGGGGCTGTGATCGCAGGCTGGTGGAACAAGGCTGCCCAGGTATTTGGCCTATGGCGTGGGGGCGTCCTAGTCCGTATGCCGGTCCGCTGTTCTGTCCTCAATTGTGTGCTGGTCCCTTGCTCTGTCAACCGTGATGCTAATCCCACCACATGTCTCTTTGCCTCATCAATTGATTGAATTTTGAATTTATGTCTAAGACTCTTTTTAATCCAATTAGTGGCTTTCGCCATCATTTCTTCCAGGCGCTCTGTCACTGCAGCCTGAGCAAATTCATTTTCTAATTCTTCCAGGTTTGTTGTATAGTGCTCAATTAGAATCTGTCTGGTCTGTTTTGCCCAATTTTCTGAATTCAAAGCCAATTTGGTTAGGGTTTCCTGTGACGGTTTTGCCGGTTTTATAAAGCATGTTAGTTTATCAGCTTGTTTTAAGATGCCCTTAGGGGGCTGATTCTGGCCCTTTAAGAATATTAGATGGTGGATTGTCTGGAAAATTCTATAAATTATTCTCACTGTTGTAGCAAATTCATCCCTGGCTACGGGGAGACACCTATGTGTACCAGGGTCCGACCTCATATGCGTACGGTTGTCAGACAACCTGCATGTGTTCCGCATAGTGTTAGCCATTCCCTGGGTGTAGAAAGGTGCAAAAGGTTTTAAAAGATGTTACTAGCTTCTATTTGGTAATAGAGGTCCCCGCTAGTAACTGTAATCTCACCCCACGGTGGCTCCCTGGCTCAGATGGTCTCCTGCCTGGGACTGCGTCCTCCAAACACTCCCCAGCTCAGCCGGCTGTCCCGCCTGGAAAGGCTCTTTTTCCACCGGTCTCACCTCCCCCCCGGTGGCTCTCTGGCTTCGATGGTTCTCTGCCTGCAACAGTACTATCCAAAAACTCTTTCGTTCAGTAAGTTCTCCGGCCTGGAATCTTTTTTTCTCCGACGTTTCGCTTATCCTTAAGCTTCATCAGGGAGAAAGGATTTTAACGTTGTTTACAGTTGCTTATAAGTACGGAGCCTTGGACTGGCCCCTCCCCTGTGTGCTACTGTTGGCTGAAGTTTTGTTCCCGCCCACAAGCAGGCTAGCCTTGACCTGGGATTGGTTAGAATTTCTGTCCTGTATGTAATGAGTCCTGTCTCATGCAGGGCTGGCCCCGCCCCCTTCGCTCCACGTGTTCGTTATTTTTAAGTTATATTTTTTTAACCTAATGTTTTAATGTTCCTTTAGTTTATCTTAGATGTTTGGGGTTATTTTTTTTGAGGTAATGTTTTTAAAAATATTGCTTTTTAACCTTTGAATCTGTTTTAATGCTCCAGGTCATTCTGGCGCCACGGAGTCTGACTGTCTGCTGACCCCGGGGCTTGATTACCTGTCCGCCTCACCTCATTTTTTAAGATAAAAACATGAAGCTACTTCTCCAAACCCCCACCTCCGGCTATGCCTTTTAATTATGAGGGTATTTTAAACAATTAATTAAACTTCCCACCGATTTCCTCCTTTTTAAACCCGGTCGCTCGTTAAACGAAACTCAATCTCCCAGAATGCCTCACGCGTCGCTCGCTTTTCAGCGGCCGCGCAGAAAAAAACCGATTTCCAAGGTCCGATTCCCCAAAAAAAACTCCCGAATCCGCCGCCACCCACCCCCCCGGGGGGAGAGGAGGGGGAAAGAAAGGTCCCCCAGCCCCAAAAAACCAAAGTAAACCCTTTTATTTAAGAGCGTTGCCCTCGTGTTTGACCCGAGAGAACTCCATATCCCAGAATGCCTCACGCGGCGCTCGCTTTTCAGCGGCCGCGTGGAACAAAATTTTGATTTCCAAGGTCCGATTCCCCATAAAAACTCCCGTAACCGCTGCCACCCGCCCCCCGGGGGGAGAGGAGGGGGAAAGAAAGGTCCCCCAGCCCCAGAGAGACCAAGTAAACCCTTTTATTTACGGGTCTTGCCCTCGTGTTTGACCCGAGAGAACTCCATATCCCAGAATGCCTCACGCGGCGCTCGCTTTTCAGTCGCTGAGAAAAAAACCCGATTTCAAAGATAAAAATCACCCGGTGAACGCTCAAAATCTAAAGACTAGATAAAGTTATCGGATTCTCACCCGTGTCCCCAACTCCTCCAGATCCCCGGGGAAAGGGTTTCTTTTAAAAAAACCGAGGTCGATATCCAGCAGCTCCCTGCTGTCGCGTTCCCCGCAGCACCAGGCATCTCTTAAAGGGGCCGTCCCCGCAGCACCAGGCATCTCTTAAAGGGGCCGTCCCCGCATCCATGTCCAGAGACCGTGTCTATGGGAACTACAACTTTTTAAAAAAATATGTAATCTTTTGTGCCCTTATTGCTGTCCCAAACCTCGTGGGGGGGGGGGGGGGGTTTGGGAAGATGAGTTCCATGTCTGTCAGACCCACATTTCCAGCCATGCTTTATTTTAAGTGCACCTTTTAAATATTTTAGATTTTAAAATTTAAAAAAACCTCCTTGGTGCTCCCTATTTTTATAAGTTGCTTGCTGCTTTTTTTGTGGGGGGGGCAAAAGGGGAACAAAAAGTTATTTAACCATCTACCTCACTGATCAAGTTTAGATTTAAGGTATTTGCAAGATATATTCTCTGGGTTTTCTTTTCTTGGCATTTATATCTTTTTTTGTCTGTGGTAATGTAAAGCGTGTCACTCCTGAATGTTAGGTTGTATGGTGTGGGCAGGAGGGTAGTTACACCCTCTTGTGTTCGTATTCTCACTCATCCCTTGAGCTTCTTGTCACTTATACCTGCCACTTTTGGTTGGCCCACGCTTTACCTTACCACCTGGCTTCTTTTTCTTGCCGATCGCTTCTTAGTAATTTCTTGATCCGTAATCCTTTGATCCCCCTCTGGGGTTATAATCAGTTCCTGGGTTTTGCCAATTTATGGCCTCTATGTCGTATTTAGTTATTATTATTGGTGTTGGAACTCTACCCTTTATTTTACGTAGTGTTAGGGTTATGTTGTATTGAGGTTGGGGGGTTCAGGTTAGGGTTAGGGTTGCTGCACTGGGGTTAGGGTTAGGGTTAGGGTTAGGGTTAGGGTTAGGGTTAGGGTTAGGGTTAGGGTTAGGGTTAGGGTTAGGGTTAGGGTTAGGTTTTAAAATGGTGGGCAGAGGGGGGAAACGCCCTCCCTATGTTGTCTGCCTCTTGGTTCTGGCCCGCACCTCAGACTGTTGCTGTTGTCCAAATGAATGCACCTTGTGCTTTAGCTTTAGGCACCATCCAGAGTTCCTGCTTGGCTACTACTGAATGTGTCCCGTCCTCCAGCCTTAAGTACCATCCATCGTTGCATTAGGGTTAGGGTTAGGGTTAGGGTTAGGGTTAGGGTTAGGGTTAGGGTTAGGGTTAGGGTTAGCGTTAGGGTTAGGGTTAGGGTTAGGGTTAGGGTTAGGTTTTAAAATGGTGGGCAGAGGGGGGAAACGCCCTCCCTATGTTGTCTGCCTCTTGGTTCTGGCCCGCACCTCAGACTGTTGCTGTTGTCCAAATGAATGCACCTTGTGCTTTAGCTTTAGGCACCATCCAGAGTTCCTGCTTGGCTACTACTGAATGTGTCCCGTCCTCCAGCCTTAAGTACCATCCATCGTTCCTTCTTGGAACACTCCAACCGGTTTCGCCATCTTGCGGCTCATCAGGGAGCTATAAACAAACAGACCAAGTCCTTAGTGCGTCACTTGCAAAAGTTAGGTTTTAAAATGGTGGGCAGAGGGGGGAAACGCCCTCCCTATGTTGTCTGCCTCTTGGTTCTGGCCCGCACCTCAGACTGTTGCTGTTGTCCAAATGAATGCACCTTGTGCTTTAGCTTTAGGCACCATCCAGAGTTCCTGCTTGGCTACTACTGAATGTGTCCCGTCCTCCAGCCTTAAGTACCATCCATCGTTCCTTCTTGGAACACTCCAACCGGTTTCGCCATCTTGCGGCTCATCAGGGAGCTATAAACAAACAGACCAAGTCCTTAGTGCGTCACTTGCAAAAGTTAGGTTTTAAAATGGTGGGCAGAGGGTTAGGGTTAGGGTTAGGGTTAGGGTTAGGGTTAGGGTTAGGTTTTAAAATGGTGGGCAGAGGGGGGAAACGCCCTCCCTATGTTGTCTGCCTCTTGGTTCTGGCCCGCACCTCAGACTGTTGCTGTTGTCCAAATGAATGCACCTTGTGCTTTAGCTTTAGGCACCATCCAGAGTTCCTGCTTGGCTACTACTGAATGTGTCCCGTCCTCCAGCCTTAAGTACCATCCATCGTTCCTTCTTGGAACACTCCAACCGGTTTCGCCATCTTGCGGCTCATCAGGGAGCTATAAACAAACAGACCAAGTCCTTAGTGCGTCACTGCATTAGGGTTAGGGTTAGGGTTAGGGTTAGGGTTAGGGTTAGGGTTAGGGTTAGGGTTAGGGTTAGGGTTAGGTTGTATGGTGTGGGCAGGAGGGTAGTTACACCCTCTTGTGTTCGTATTCTCACTCATCCCTTGAGCTTCTTGTCACTTATACCTGCCACTTTTGGTTGGCCCACGCTTTACCTTACCACCTGGCTTCTTTTTCTTGCCGATCGCTTCTTAGTAATTTCTTGATCCGTAATCCTTTGATCCCCCTCTGGGGTTATAATCAGTTCCTGGGTTTTGCCAATTTATGGCCTCTATGTCGTATTTAGTTATTATTATTGGTGTTGGAACTCTACCCTTTATTTTACGTAGTGTTAGGGTTATGTTGTATTGAGGTTGGGGGGTTCAGGTTAGGGTTAGGGTTGCTGCACTAGGGTTAGGGTTAGGGTTAGGGTTAGGGTTAGGGTTAGGGTTAGGGTTAGGGTTAGGGTTAGGGTTAGGGTTAGGGTTAGGGTTAGTGCATTAGGGTTAGGGTTAGGGTTAGGGTTAGGGTTAGGGTTAGGGTTAGGGTTAGGGTTAGGGTTAGGGTTAGGGTTAGGGTTAGGGTTAGGGTTAGGGTTAGGGTTAGGGTTAGGGTTAGGGTTAGGGTTAGGGTTAGGGTTAGGGTTAGGGTTAGGGTTAGGGTTAGGGTTAGGGTTAGGGTTAGGGTTAGGGTTAGGGTTAGGGTTAGGGTTAGGTTGTATGGTGTGGGCAGGAGGGTAGTTACACCCTCTTGTGTTCGTATTCTCACTCATCCCTTGAGCTTCTTGTCACTTATACCTGCCACTTTTGGTTGGCCCACGCTTTACCTTACCACCTGGCTTCTTTTTCTTGCCGATCGCTTCTTAGTAATTTCTTGATCCGTAATCCTTTGATCCCCCTCTGGGGTTATAATCAGTTCCTGGGTTTTGCCAATTTATGGCCTCTATGTCGTATTTAGTTATTATTATTGGTGTTGGAACTCTACCCTTTATTTTACGTAGTGTTAGGGTTATGTTGTATTGAGGTTGGGGGGTTCAGGTTAGGGTTAGGGTTGCTGCACTAGGGTTAGGGTTAGGGTTAGGGTTAGGGTTAGGGTTAGGGTTAGGGTTAGGGTTAGGGTTAGGGTTAGGGTTAGGGTTAGGGTTAGGGTTAGTGCATTAGGGTTAGGGTTAGGGTTAGGGTTAGGGTTAGGGTTAGGGTTAGGGTTAGGGTTAGGGTTAGGGTTAGGGTTAGGGTTAGGGTTAGGGTTAGGGTTAGGGTTAGGGTTAGGGTTAGGGTTAGGGTTAGGGTTAGGGTTAGGGTTAGGGTTAGGGTTAGGGTTAGGGTTACGCTGCATTAGGGTTAGGGTTAGGGTTAGGGTTAGGGTTAGGGTTAGGGTTAGGGTTAGGGTTAGGGTTAGGGTTAGGGTTAGGGTTAGGGTTAGGGTTAGGGTTAGGGTTAGGGTTAGGGTTAGGGTTAGGGTTAGGGTTAGGGTTAGGGTTAGGGTTAGGGTTAGGGTTAGGGTTAGGGTTAGTGAATTAGGGTTAGGGTTAGGGTTAGGGTTAGGGTTAGGGTTAGGGTTAGGGTTAGGGTTAGGGTTAGGGTTAGGGTTAGGGTTAGGGTTAGGGTTAGGGTTAGGGTTAGGGTTAGGGTTAGGGTTAGGGTTAGGGTTAGGGTTAGGGTTAGGGTTAGGGTTAGGGTTAGGGTTAGGGTTAGGGTTAGGGTTAGGGTTAGGGTTAGGGTTAGGTTGTATGGTGTGGGCAGGAGGGTAGTTACACCCTCTTGTGTTCGTATTCTCACTCATCCCTTGAGCTTCTTGTCACTTATACCTGCCACTTTTGGTTGGCCCACGCTTTACCTTACCACCTGGCTTCTTTTTCTTGCCGATCGCTTCTTAGTAATTTCTTGATCCGTAATCCTTTGATCCCCCTCTGGGGTTATAATCAGTTCCTGGGTTTTGCCAATTTATGGCCTCTATGTCGTATTTAGTTATTATTATTGGTGTTGGAACTCTACCCTTTATTTTACGTAGTGTTAGGGTTATGTTGTATTGAGGTTGGGGGGTTCAGGTTAGGGTTAGGGTTGCTGCACTGGGGTTAGTGTTGGGGTTAGGTGAGGGTCAGGGTCGCAGTTAGGTTCAGGGCTATATTGGGGTTAGGTTGGGGTGCATCAGGGTTAGGGTTAGGTGTTTAGGGGTGGGGTGGGGTTAGGGTTATGTTTTAGGGGTAGGGTTGGGTGCATCAGGGTTAGGGTTAGGTGTTTAGGGGTAGGGTAGGGTGCATCAGGGTTAGGGTTAGGTGTTTAGGGGTAGGGTAGGGTGCATCAGGGTAGGGGATTAGATTCAGGGCTGGGGGGTTGGAGTTATGGGTTAGGGTTGCATTAGGGGTAGGGTTAAGTGAGGGTCAGGGTTTAGGAGTAGGGTGGGGTGTGTTAGGCTTAGATTTTAGGGGTGGGGTGGGAGATTAGGTTTGCTGTATTAGAGTTACGGTTAGGCTTTAGGGGTAGAGTGGGGTGCATTTGGAGAGTTGTGATTAGATTCAGGGCTGGGGGGTTGGAGTTATGGGTTAGGGTTGCATTAGGGGTAGGGTTAAGTGAGGGTCAGGGTTTAGGAGTAGGGTGGGGTGTGTTAGGCTTAGATTTTAGGGGTGGGGTGGGAGATTAGGTTTGCTGTATTAGAGTTACGGTTAGGCTTTAGGGGTAGAGTGGGGTGCATTTGGAGAGTTGTGATTAGATTCAGGGCTGGGGGGTTGGAGTTATGGGTTAGGGTTGCATTAGGGGTAGGGTTAAGTGAGGGTCAGGGTTTAGGAGTAGGGTGGGGTGTGTTAGGCTTAGATTTTAGGGGTGGGGTGGGAGATTAGGTTTGCTGTATTAGAGTTACGGTTAGGCTTTAGGGGTAGAGTGGGGTGCATTTGGAGAGTTGTGATTAGATTCAGGGCTGGGGGGTTGGAGTTATGGGTTAGGGTTGCATTAGGGGTAGGGTTAAGTGAGGGTCAGGGTTTAGGAGTAGGGTGGGGTGTGTTAGGCTTAGATTTTAGGGGTGGGGTGGGAGATTAGGTTTGCTGTATTAGAGTTACGGTTAGGCTTTAGGGGTAGAGTGGGGTGCATTTGGAGAGTTGTGATTAGATTCAGGGCTGGGGGGTTGGAGTTATGGGTTAGGGTTGCATTAGGGGTAGGGTTAAGTGAGGGTCAGGGTTTAGGAGTAGGGTGGGGTGTGTTAGGCTTAGATTTTAGGGGTGGGGTGGGAGATTAGGTTTGCTGTATTAGAGTTACGGTTAGGCTTTAGGGGTAGAGTGGGGTGCATTTGGAGAGTTGTGATTAGATTCAGGGCTGGGGGGTTGGAGTTATGGGTTAGGGTTGCATTAGGGGTAGGGTTAAGTGAGGGTCAGGGTTTAGGAGTAGGGTGGGGTGTGTTAGGCTTAGATTTTAGGGGTGGGGTGGGAGATTAGGTTTGCTGTATTAGAGTTACGGTTAGGCTTTAGGGGTAGAGTGGGGTGCATTTGGAGAGTTGTGATTAGATTCAGGGCTGGGGGGTTGGAGTTATGGGTTAGGGTTGCATTAGGGGTAGGGTTAAGTGAGGGTCAGGGTTTAGGAGTAGGGTGGGGTGTGTTAGGCTTAGATTTTAGGGGTGGGGTGGGAGATTAGGTTTGCTGTATTAGAGTTACGGTTAGGCTTTAGGGGTAGAGTGGGGTGCATTTGGAGAGTTGTGATTAGATTCAGGGCTGGGGGGTTGGAGTTATGGGTTAGGGTTGCATTAGGGGTAGGGTTAAGTGAGGGTCAGGGTTTAGGAGTAGGGTGGGGTGTGTTAGGCTTAGATTTTAGGGGTGGGGTGGGAGATTAGGTTTGCTGTATTAGAGTTACGGTTAGGCTTTAGGGGTAGAGTGGGGTGCATTTGGAGTTAGGATTTGGGATATGGATGTGGTCTGTTTGTAGTTAGGGTTGGGGCTTTGGTCTGTTTGTTGTGGGCAGTGTGGGGTTTAGTGGTTTTGGTTAGCTTAAACAGTAGGGGTTAGCTCTGTTTATTGTGATTAGGGTAGGGTGTGGTGTGGTTGCGGTTTGGGAGGTTTATCAAGTTGGGGTTGGGATTTGTGGTAATTAAGGTCGGGGCAGTTTTGTTTTTTGATGTTGGATTTCCCCCATTTTAGATCTGATTTAAGCCCTTTGGTAACTGAGTTTGTAGGGTTGTTATCCAGTGTTTTTCCCTCCTCTTCCTTTGTGAGGTTGTCCAGTTCATGTTGGTCTCCAACCCCATAAATTCCAGGGATTCAAGACCATGCTCCATGAAGTGTCGGGAGGTAGGTTTGTATACATCCTTTGTTCTAATAGCACTGAGGTGCCCTGTGAGCCTCATCCTTAGACTATTCCCTGTTTCTCCTACATACAAGATGTGGCATTGTTTGCATCGAATTGCATAAACAGCATTGTGCTGTTCACATGTAATTCTTTGTTTAATTAGGGCTGCTTTTCCTGTGTGTCTATTTTGTATCATTTTGCGGATTATTAGGTATTTACACGTCCCACATTTTGGGTTTGTGCAGTTCTGGGTTGTCTGTTTTCTTATCCTACTCCGAACCAGCATGTCGCGAAGGTTCCGAGTTCTTTTGTATGCCGACGTTATGTGGTATCGACTAAGTGTGTCAACATCCTCTTTTAGTTTCCCAAATTGGGTTTTAATCACTCCGTGTATTAGTTTGGTCATTGTATCGTATGTCGTTATCAGTGGTAGTCTTGCTACTTCTCTGTTTGGCCGTGGGCTATTCAGTCCCCTCAGGAAATCAGACTTAAGGTGCCTGAGGAACCTTTTTGTGTAACCTCTCTGTCTCAGTGCAGTAAATAGGGTTGTGGTGGCTTCCCTAAAGTCCTCTCCGTTTGTGCATATGCGGTGAAAACGTGTCAGTTGTGACTTCACCAGCCCCCGAAAGGTATGTTTTGGATGGTGGCTGTTTATGTGCAGGAGTGTGTGTGTGTCTGTTTCTTTAAAGAATACCTTTGTTGCTAGCTTGTGGCTGTTATTCTCCTGTTGTAATTTAAATACTGTGGTGTCCAGGAAATCCACACTTTCTCTATGTGTTGTAACTTTAAGTTTAATAGATTGGTGGTGACTGTTGAGAATACCTACAAATTCTTGCAATTCTGTTTCTGTGTGAGTCCAGACTCCCCATATGTCATCCAGGTATCTGTAATAACACATCGGGAGCCTGGAACACTTTTCAAAGACTGTGTTTTCCCAGTCTGCCATGTATATGTTTGCGTAGGCCGGGGCAAATTTCTTGCCCATAGCCGTGCCCTTAATCTGTAGGTAGAATTGCTCCTGGAATTCAAAGTCATTTTTTGTTAGTCCTAGGTGTAATAGCTGGATTATGGCTGCATCTGGTCTGTGGGGTTGGGGGAACTTTCTAAGGATATTTTCCACTGCCTGTATGCCTCTGTCTGTTTCTATGTTTGTGTATAGGCTTTCAATGTCCATGGTAAAGAGTATTGCGTTCGGGGGTACGGTCAGTGAGTTCACTATTTCTATGAAGTGGTAAGTGTCTTTAATGTAGCTAGGGTGCTTCTGTGATAAGGGGTTTAGGAATGAGTCAATGTATTCTGCTATCCTGTAGGATTCACTACCACAGTCTGACACAATGGGTCTTCCTGGTGGTATTTCTCCTGGTACAGTCCATGTGTCAGGGTGCTTGTGTATTTTGGGTAGTATGTAGAATTTTCTGGGTTGTGGTTGTTCCCCCCTTAGGTATTCCACTTGTTTCTGATTCAAGTGTTTAGATTTCTTTAGTTCTGTTAAAATGTTTCCAATCTCTTTTCGTGTGTCCTGGTAAATTGGTCCTGCTAATTTCGTGTAGTGGGCTGTATTATTAAGCTGTCTGTGAGCTTCAAGTAGATACTGTTGCCTATCCATGATCACTATACTACTGCCCTTATCTGCTGGTTTTATGATTATATCTAGATTGTTTCTAAGTTCTATGATTGCCCGTCTCTCTCTTCCAGTGAGGTTTTGCTTGTCTGTCTGTTTAGGGATTTTTTCAATTTGTGATTGAGTCTGTTTAATAAAGTTTAGGATTTCTGGCTCTATTTTATTGTTTGGTGGGGTCCATTCTGATGGTGGTGTAAAAGGTTGCTTGTCTGTTTCTGAATCGCTAAAGTAATCGGTCAGTTTTACTCTCCTGTAAAACCTTTTCAGATCTTCCTGAATTTGTACTTTACAATGTTTTGGGGTTGGAACAAATGTAAGGCCCTTGTTTAAAACCCTCTCCTGTACCTCTGTGGGGTTAAAGAGTTGGGAAATATTAATAACAGTTTTTCCCAGGTGTAATCTACCCTTCTCTTGGGTTAATGTCCTTTTTAGTTTAAAGACTTCATCCACTGGTTTATTATGTTATGGGCAGTGCTATCTGTCCAATGGATGTGGTCAGCCCCCACTTTAAAGGATCTAGCATTAATTGCTGGTATGTAATTCTGTTTTTTTATATGCTGGTTAATTCCTCTGATTGTATCCCTCTCTGTTTCTGGAAGTAAGTTACTGAAGTTAATTTCCGGCACCCAGATCTGAGCATTTGGGAATGTGCTCTTAGCCAATTTAAGTAATGACTGCAGTTGCTTGGTTGCAGTCAGTGGTCTCTGCGTTCGATTATTAATGCCAACCGAGAGCACCACCTTTTTGGTCTCCGGACAGGGTTCCAATTTGTCCAGAATTGCTGTGACATGAATGAATTTAGCTCCTGGAAAGCTATCAATTTGGGTGGTGGGATTTGGGCATCTTTTTATCTTGGAGAGGTTGGAATCTCCTATTATTAAAATTGATTTTCTGGGTTCCAATTTCCAGGTAATGTTTTTTCGGCTGGTGTTGGGGTGCCTCGTCACTCTCTGTGCATCTTCCCCTTCAGAGTCAGGTTCTGCCCCTGTTGGTGTGTTTTCTGTTTCTATGTCTGCTACCCCTGCCTCCCCTATTGTGTTCCCTACCTCGGCTTCAGCTATTTCTGCCTCTCCTACTGTGTTGTCTGTCTGGGCTCTCATTGTTCCTGTCCTCATTTCTGTGTCTATTGGGTTTACCTGTCCGGTCTGGTCGCTCCTTTGTTTCTGTGGAAGGGGTTGTTTTGTGACACTGATCTCGGGCTCTAGAACTGCTGTATTTCTTGGGATGGTTGGTTTGGTACAGTCTTTCTTTTGTCTCTGTGGGAGCGGTTGGTACATGACCCTGGTTTTGGGGTACAGGAATGTTGTGCATGGATTTGTCCCTGGTGTAGGAGGGGTTCTCCCTTCTGTTTGTTTTGGGTCTGAGGAATCCCTAGTGATTTGGTTTAATACGGTCTGATGTTGGTTCCCCATGTAGTGCTGGGGTCTACGTGGCTCAGGCTCTTGAGAGCCAAGTGTGATGTCCAGGTCCCTAATGATGGCCACATTGGAAATCCTGGTCCTTGGCCTGTGGGGTGGGGTAGGGCTAGTCGCCGCCCTGGATGGCGGGGAAGGGGGGGTCACTGCCCTGGACCGCAAGGAAGGGGGGGTTTCAGTGGTCTGCTGGTGGTGTGATGAAGTCGGGGTCGCTGGCCCACGGGGTGGGGGGGTCTGTCGGTGGCGTGACGAAGTCATGGCAGCTGGCTCAAAGGGTGGGGGTGTGTGTTGGTGGTGTGACGAAGTCGTGGCAACTGGTGCAAGGGGTGGGGGGGTCCATCGGTGGCATGACGAAGTCATGGCAGCTGGCTCCAAGGGTGGGGGGGTGTGTTGGTGGTGTGACGAAGTCGTGGCAACTGGTGCAAGGGGTGGGGGGGTCTGCCGGTGGCGTGCTGAAGTCATGGCAGCTGGCTCAGAGGGTGGGGGGGTGTGTCGGTGGCTTGACGAGGTTGTGGCAGTTGGCTCACGGGGTGGGGGTGTCCGTCGGTGGCGTGACAAAGTCGTGGCAGCTGGCCCACGGGGTGGGGGGGGGTTTTCAGTCCGTCTGCGGCATGAGGGGGCTGTGATCGCAGGCTGGTGGAACAAGGCTGCCCAGGTATTTGGCCTATGGCGTGGGGGCGTCCTAGTCCGTATGCCGGTCCGCTGTTCTGTCCTCAATTGTGTGCTGGTCCCTTGCTCTGTCAACCGTGATGCTAATCCCACCACATGTCTCTTTGCCTCATCAATTGATTGAATTTTGAATTTATGTCTAAGACTCTTTTTAATCCAATTAGTGGCTTTCGCCATCATTTCTTCCAGGCGCTCTGTCACTGCAGCCTGAGCAAATTCATTTTCTAATTCTTCCAGGTTTGTTGTATAGTGCTCAATTAGAATCTGTCTGGTCTGTTTTGCCCAATTTTCTGAATTCAAAGCCAATTTGGTTAGGGTTTCCTGTGACGGTTTTGCCGGTTTTATAAAGCATGTTAGTTTATCAGCTTGTTTTAAGATGCCCTTAGGGGGCTGATTCTGGCCCTTTAAGAATATTAGATGGTGGATTGTCTGGAAAATTCTATAAATTATTCTCACTGTTGTAGCAAATTCATCCCTGGCTACGGGGAGACACCTATGTGTACCAGGGTCCGACCTCATATGCGTACGGTTGTCAGACAACCTGCATGTGTTCCGCATAGTGTTAGCCATTCCCTGGGTGTAGAAAGGTGCAAAAGGTTTTAAAAGATGTTACTAGCTTCTATTTGGTAATAGAGGTCCCCGCTAGTAA
Organism: Heptranchias perlo; assembly: GCF_035084215.1. Taxonomy (NCBI): domain Eukaryota; kingdom Metazoa; phylum Chordata; class Chondrichthyes; order Hexanchiformes; family Hexanchidae; genus Heptranchias; species Heptranchias perlo. The sequence goes on from NW_027139858.1 coordinate 77,610, forward strand.
CTGTAATCTCACCCCACGGTGGCTCCCTGGCTCAGATGGTCTCCTGCCTGGGACTGCGTCCTCCAAACACTCCCCAGCTCAGCCGGCTGTCCCGCCTGGAAAGGCTCTTTTTCCACCGGTCTCACCTCCCCTCCGGTGGCTCTCTGGCTTCGATGGTTCTCTGCCTGCAACAGTACTATCCAAAAACTCTTTCGTTCAGTAAGTTCTCCGGCCTGGAATCTTTTTTTCTCCGACGTTTCGCTTATCCTTAAGCTTCATCAGGGAGAAAGGATTTTAACTTTGTTTACAGTTGTTTATAAGTACGGAGCCTTGGACTGGCCCCTCCCCTGTGTGCTACTGTTGGCTGAAGTTTTGTTCCCGCCCACAAGCAGGCTAGCCTTGACCTGGGATTGGTTAGAATTTCTGTCCTGTATGTAATGAGTCCTGTCTCATGCAGGGCTGGCCCCGCCCCCTTCGCTCCACGTGTTCGTTATTTTTAAATTATATTTTTTTAACCTAATGTTTTAATGTTCCTTTAGTTTATCTTAGATGTTTGGGGTTATTTTTTTTGAGGTAATGTTTTAAACAATATTGCTTTTTAACCTTTGAATCTGTTTTAATGCTCCAGGTCATTCTGGCGCCACGGAGTCTGACTGTCTGCTGACCCCGGGGCTTGATTACCTGTCCGCCTCACCTCATTTTTTAAGATAAAAACATGAAGCTACTTCTCCAAACCCCCACCTCCGGCTATGCCTTTTAATTATGAGGGTATTTTAAACAATTAATTAAACTTCCCACCGATTTCCTCCTTTTTAAACCCGATCGCTCGTTAAACGAAACTCAATCTCCCAGAATGCCTCACGCGTCGCTCGCTTTTCAGCGGCCGCGCAGAAAAAAACCGATTTCCAAGGTCCGATTCCCCAAAAAAAACTCCCGATTCCGCCGCCACCCACCCCCCCGGGGGGAGAGGAGGGGGAAAGAAAGGTCCCCCAGCCCCAAAAAAACCAGAGTAAACCCTTTTATTTAAGAGCGTTGCCCTCGTGTTTGACCCGAGAGAACTCCATATCCCAGAATGCCTCACGCGGCGCTCGCTTTTCAGTCGCTGAGAAAAAAACCCGATTTCAAAGATAAAAATCACCCGGTGAACGCTCAAAATCTAAAGACTAGATAAAGTTATCGGATTCTCACCCGTGTCCCCAACTCCTCCAGATCCCCGGGGAAAGGGTTTCTTTTAAAAAAACCGAGGTCGATATCCAGCAGCTCCCTGCTGTCGCGTTCCCCGCAGCACCAGGCATCTCTTAAAGGGGCCGTCCCCGCAGCACCAGGCATCTCTTAAAGGGGCCGTCCCCGCATCCATGTCCAGAGACCGTGTCTATGGGAACTACAACTTTTTTTAAAAATATGTAATCTTTTGTGCCCTTATTGCTGTCCCAAACCTCGTGGGGGGGGGGGGGGGGTTTGGGAAGATGAGTTCCATGTCTGTCAGACCCACATTTCCAGCCATGCTTTATTTTAAGTGCACCTTTTAAATATTTTAGATTTTAAAATTTAAAAAAACCTCCTTGGTGCTCCCTATTTTTATAAGTTGCTTGCTGCTTTTTTTGTGGGGGGGGCAAAAGGGGAACAAAAAGTTATTTAACCATCTACCTCACTGATCAAGTTTAGATTTAAGGTATTTGCAAGATATATTCTCTGGGTTTTCTTTTCTTGGCATTTATATCTTTTCTTGTCTGTGGTAATGTAAAGCGTGTCACTCCTGAATGTTAGGTTGTATGGTGTGGGCAGGAGGGTAGTTACACCCTCTTGTGTTCGTATTCTCACTCATCCCTTGAGCTTCTTGTCACTTATACCTGCCACTTTTGGTTGGCCCACGCTTTACCTTACCACCTGGCTTCTTTTTCTTGCCGATCGCTTCTTAGTAATTTCTTGATCCGTAATCCTTTGATCCCCCTCTGGGGTTATAATCAGTTCCTGGGTTTTGCCAATTTATGGCCTCTATGTCGTATTTAGTTATTATTATTGGTGTTGGAACTCTACCCTTTATTTTACGTAGTGTTAGGGTTATGTTGTATTGAGGTTGGGGGGTTCAGGTTAGGGTTAGGGTTGCTGCACTGGGGTTAGTGTTGGGGTTAGGTGAGGGTCAGGGTCGCAGTTAGGTTCAGGGCTATATTGGGGTTAGGTTGGGGTGCATCAGGGTTAGGGTTAGGTGTTTAGGGGTGGGGTGGGGTTAGGGTTATGTTTTAGGGGTAGGGTTGGGTGCATCAGGGTTAGGGTTAGGTGTTTAGGGGTAGGGTAGGGTGCATCAGGGTTAGGGTTAGGTGTTTAGGGGTAGGGTAGGGTGCATCAGGGTAGGGGATTAGATTCAGGGCTGGGGGGTTGGAGTTATGGGTTAGGGTTGCATTAGGGGTAGGGTTAAGTGAGGGTCAGGGTTTAGGAGTAGGGTGGGGTGTGTTAGGCTTAGATTTTAGGGGTGGGGTGGGAGATTAGGTTTGCTGTATTAGAGTTACGGTTAGGCTTTAGGGGTAGAGTGGGGTGCATTTGGAGAGTTAGGGTTAGGGTTAGGGTTAGGGTTAGGGTTAGGGTTAGGGTTAGGGTTAGGGTTAGGGTTAGGGTTAGGGTTAGGGTTAGGGTTAGGGTTAGGGTTAGGGTTAGGGTTAGGGTTAGGGTTAGGGTTAGGGTTAGGGTTAGGGTTAGGGTTAGGGTTAGGGTTAGGGTTAGGGTTAGGGTTAGGGTTAGGGTTAGGGTTAGGGTTAGGGTTAGGGTTAGGGTTAGGGTTAGGGTTAGGGTTAGGGTTAGGGTTAGGGTTAGGGTTAGGGTTAGGGTTAGGGTTAGGGTTAGGGTTAGGGTTAGGGTTAGGGTTAGGGTTAGGGTTAGGGTTAGGGTTAGGGTTAGGGTTAGGGTTAGGGTTAGGGTTAGGGTTAGGGTTAGGGTTAGGGTTAGGGTTAGGGTTAGGGTTAGGGTTAGGGTTAGGGTTAGGGTTAGGGTTAGGGTTAGGGTTAGGGTTAGGGTTAGGGTTAGGGTTAGGGTTAGGGTTAGGGTTAGGGTTAGGGTTAGGGTTAGGGTTAGGGTTAGGGTTAGGGTTAGGGTTAGGGTTAGGGTTAGGGTTAGGGTTAGGGTTAGGGTTAGGGTTAGGGTTAGGGTTAGGGTTAGGGTTAGGGTTAGGGTTAGGGTTAGGGTTAGGGTTAGGGTTAGGGTTAGGGTTAGGGTTAGGGTTAGGGTTAGGGTTAGGGTTAGGGTTAGGGTTAGGGTTAGGGTTAGGGTTAGGGTTAGGGTTAGGGTTAGGGTTAGGGTTAGGGTTAGGGTTAGGGTTAGGGTTAGGGTTAGGGTTAGGGTTACGCTGCATTAGGGTTAGGGTTAGGGTTAGGGTTAGGGTTAGGGTTAGGGTTAGGGTTAGGGTTAGGGTTAGGGTTAGGGTTAGGGTTAGGGTTAGGGTTAGGGTTAGGGTTAGGGTTAGGGTTAGGGTTAGGGTTAGGGTTAGGGTTAGGGTTAGGGTTAGGGTTAGGGTTAGGGTTAGGGTTAGGGTTAGGGTTAGGGTTAGGGTTAGGGTTAGGGTTAGGGTTAGGGTTAGGGTTAGGGTTAGGGTTAGGGTTAGGGTTAGGGTTAGGGTTAGGGTTAGGGTTAGGGTTAGGGTTAGGGTTAGGGTTAGGGTTAGGGTTAGGGTTAGGGTTAGGGTTAGGGTTAGGGTTAGGGTTAGGGTTAGGGTTAGGGTTAGGGTTAGGATTAGGGTTAGGGTTAGGGTTAGGGTTAGGGTTAGGGTTAGGGTTAGGGTTAGGGTTAGGGTTAGGGTTAGGGTTAGGGTTAGGGTTAGGGTTAGGGTTAGGGTTAGGGTTAGGGTTAGGGTTAGGGTTAGGGTTAGGGTTAGGGTTAGGGTTAGGGTTAGGGTTAGGGTTAGGGTTAGGGTTAGGGTTAGGGTTAGGGTTAGGGTTAGGGTTAGGGTTAGGGTTAGGGTTAGGGTTAGGGTTAGGGTTAGGGTTAGGGTTAGGGTTAGGGTTAGGGTTAGGGTTAGGGTTAGGGTTAGGGTTAGGGTTAGGGTTAGGGTTAGGGTTAGGGTTAGGGTTAGGGTTAGGGTTAGGGTTAGGGTTAGGGTTAGGGTTAGGGTTAGGGTTAGGGTTAGGGTTAGGGTTAGGGTTAGGGTTAGGGTTAGGGTTAGGGTTAGGGTTAGGGTTAGGGTTACGCTGCATTAGGGTTAGGGTTAGGGTTAGGGTTAGGGTTAGGGTTAGGGTTAGGGTTAGGGTTAGGGTTAGGGTTAGGGTTAGGGTTAGGGTTAGGGTTAGGGTTAGGGTTAGGGTTAGGGTTAGGGTTAGGGTTAGGGTTAGGGTTAGGGTTAGGGTTAGGGTTAGGGTTAGGGTTAGGGTTAGGGTTAGGGTTAGGGTTAGGGTTAGGGTTAGGGTTAGGGTTAGGGTTAGGGTTAGGGTTAGGGTTAGGGTTAGGGTTAGGGTTAGGGTTAGGGTTAGGGTTAGGGTTAGGGTTAGGGTTAGGGTTAGGGTTAGGGTTAGGGTTAGGGTTAGGATTAGGGTTAGGGTTAGGGTTAGGGTTAGGGTTAGGGTTAGGGTTAGGGTTAGGGTTAGGGTTAGGGTTAGGGTTAGGGTTAGGGTTAGGGTTAGGGTTAGGGTTAGGGTTAGGGTTAGGGTTAGGGTTAGGGTTAGGGTTAGGGTTAGGGTTACGCTGCATTAGGGTTAGGGTTAGGGTTAGGGTTAGGGTTAGGGTTAGGGTTAGGGTTAGGGTTAGGGTTAGGGTTAGGGTTAGGGTTAGGGTTAGGGTTAGGGTTAGGGTTAGGGTTAGGGTTAGGGTTAGGGTTAGGGTTAGGGTTAGGGTTAGGGTTAGGGTTAGGGTTAGGGTTAGGGTTAGGGTTAGGGTTAGGGTTAGGGTTAGGGTTAGGGTTAGGGTTAGGGTTAGGGTTAGGGTTAGGGTT